>NC_053390.1:425452291-425526428 GCF_905171765.1 Bufo bufo
GGCGGTGGCCCATCTTGCCACTGTTTCTGTCTGCCTGCCTGAAATCCTGTCTATCATCATGTTCCAGAAGACTGCTGCTGCTGCTTCCATCAAGCACCTGCTGCCATCAGGCCTTTGCTGCGGCCTGCCTACCATTATGTTCTGTATGGCTGCTGCTGCCTCCATCATGCCACTGATGCCATCATGCCACTTCTGCTGCCTGACTACCATCCTCTTCCGTAAGACTGCTACTGCCACCATCATGCTGCTTCCTGCCTGCCTGCCAACATGTACCATATGCCTGCTGCTGCCACCACCGCCTCAGTTGCTGGACCTCGCTACTAATCCCTTACTGCCACTACTATAATTGCAATGCATATGCCACTACTACCACTACCAACACTACTACTACTACCACTACTACTACAATTAACACAACCTATAGAAAGCCAACCTTCTGCTTTGTACAGATATAGTCAAGCTAACTCTAAATTGACTCTTATTACACATGTCAAAGGGTTATCATTTGTTCTGAAACACTTCTGAGTCCTAGGAGACTAGAGGGTGTTACATACCAATTTCCAGGGCAATTGAGGCCAATTTGGTTTAGCCAATTTTAGTTCAGGCAAACCCGAACTGAACTTCGAATGGTTTGCTCATCTCTAACTAGTAACATCATAATTAGTCTCTATGATGCTATTAATATGGTTCATTAGACTTGCATTTGGGTCTTGTAGGATTCACAGGAATACCATTTCTTCTAAAACATAACCTTTAATGATATACTAATAAAAAGCCAAAGCACCCTTATTACAAATGAAAAGAAAAATAATCCAAAAAAAATAAAAACCTCATGCAAGATAACTATTCCATTATCAGATGAATGCAGAAAGATTGGCAGACACATAGTAGGCCTTAATTGGGGGCAATGTCCCTAGTTCTGGCCCTATTTCTGTCGCCCTGCCTGCAAACGGAATAGCTGCTCCGATAGGGGCGATCCTGTATCTCGTGCCTCCTGATAGCCCTTGGATGACCCTGACACGGGAAAGAAGAAAATTCCAACTATGTGGAATAGGGCCCTGGGTAAGTGTCACGGCCACGGTTTTGGCCGTGACTCCTTGGGAGCCGCATACAGTTGCCCGCGGTTTGGGTTGTTGTTTCAACCACAGCTTGAGGCTTGATGTTGTTTGCCTCAAGTGCGGTTGCCGCGGACAACAGGTATGTGTGCGGTCCCTTTGGAGTTTGTGTGCGTGTATGTATGCACTGTCGTTTTGTCTGTGTGCACTCTGTGTAGTGTGTGGTGTGCACGGACACCTTTCCTGCACTGTGGTTGCCCGTGGCAACGTTTGTCGTTGTGTACATGTGGTGGCAGTGTCCCGGCCTTGGGGCTGACTCCCAGGACACGGTTGCCACCCATTTCGTTGCCTGCGGCAACAACCACAGTGTGTTTGTTGTGTTGGACACTTTCCCTTTAAGTTGGTGTTTTCCCATTCCTGTGGTGCTGGAAGGGTTAACTCCCTTCCCAGTGTGTGTGATGTCACTGGGTGTGTCTGACCGTTGGGTGTGGCCTCTTAGGCCTATAAAGCCTCTCACTTTGGCATGGCTCAGTAGGTTGCTTCAGTCATGCTTTGCTGTTGCAGCCTCCTGTGATTTCCATCTTCTTGTAAGGGCCACCCTTCCGGTCATAAGTTCTAATACCGTGATGTGTTGTTGATGTCTTGTGTCTTTGGTTTTTGTGCAGCTATGGATGTCCTGGTCCCTGTGTGTCTTCATGTGTGTGCTGTTTACCTTTGTCTGTGTGGACAGCCTTTCCTTAGCACGAGTTCCAGTCAGCAAGGCTGAGACAGGTTTGTGTGGAACTGTTTGGTTCACCTGTCTTATCCATAGTCCTGTTTATGTACCCCCTTCTTCATGCTGCTTGGCCAGTGAGACTCCTGCTCCTCCGTGCCTAGGAGGAGTGGGTTGTCTTACCCTGCTCCTTAGCCCAGGGACCGGTCGGAGGGTAAGTCAGGGCTCCGAGGTTCCTGCACATGGGTCCTCCTACCATCAAGGTCGGCCCATGCAGGTAGGAGACAGGGTCAGCGTTAGGGACGCAACAGGAGGTGACCTGCTCCCTAATTCTGTGTTCCTGGCGAGTAGCGACTGGACATCTTCCGTCACCGCACGGCTGAGGATTTCCCCCATCCTCAGCCGTGACAGTAAGGACCTAAGATAGTCTAAATATCAAAATAACAAACAAGTACCATGCCCCAGGTGGGGTGACAAGAACCACCCAATAAAGAATATAAAAACAGTGATAGTGCAACAGAATGGAAAGAAGTGACCGTAAAAAAAATATGTCCTAGTTGGGTCTTGTAGCCATAACACAGGGCACTTGTATTTCACCTTCATGGAATTGGCTAAACAGTTCCATATACTTCTGTATGAGACTCATATAATGTCCTGTATGGGCATGGTATGAGTTCTTTGTACTTCTGTATGAGTTTCACATTGTGCCCAGATGTATTTTTTTACTTCTAGCCAGGCATCTTTGACAGTGGTAGAGAGATGAAAATGTACTTGTCTCCACATATACACAATTTTTTCAGTATCAATTCAGTTCTTTGTAGTAAATTGACATCAGTGGAAGCATAGGAAACTAGCATGGCATGACTTATTTTTATACAAATACTTGAAGTGATACCAAAAACCCTTGTACAAACATATGTTGTGACATGGACAGGGATTTGGAACTTGTATGGAGCTATAATATGGCTATACTGAAATGAGTTGCCCAGGATTTTACTACTGATGGCCTATCCTCCGGATAGTCCATCAATTTCTGATTGGAGGGAGTCCAACACCTCACATCCCTGCTGTTCAGATATTGATAGCTTATCTAGTGATCTGTCAACTCCACCTACATAGTCATTAAACCCTCTTATATCGACTGGTCTGTTTCTGAGTTCCTTTTGCTTTTAATTTAATACGTTTTTTTATTTTTTATTTATAAAGTTAAATACGGGAGGGCGTACAAGGATATAACCAACAAGACATAGTTATTAGGTTTGTATCAGGGCATTTTAAAGATTTGTTGTTAGTTAAATCTATTTTAATACTATGAATCCAGTTCAGATTTTACTAGCAGTCCAGACCCTCCATACATAAATGATTTAACAGGGGCAAACCCATTGTGATAAATCAAAGGTTATTTTGGATACTGATGAAGAGGACGGGGGCCCCAAAGCGTCTATAACTGCCATTGCACTTCCCACAGGTACCTCTATTAGTTGGATAATATAAGCCATAATTTTATTTACTATCATTATCTATCAAAGTTACCCACCACCCTCTACTAACTCCAAGATAGGAGGAAAGAAGAGGGGAGAGCAGGGTTCATTGGTGGGATCGCTAGGCAAGGAGGTATGTGTGCAGGTTGGTGAGGCTCACCTGAAGATCTTGTGCTTGGAGAGCAACACCTGAACCGGTTTATAAAAAGGCCACTGGTACTCTTGGTCTGATAAAGGGCTTGGTCCAACCCCATAATGCATAACCTAAAAAATATGAATAAATAAACCTATTGTTCACTACACTATCGTGTATCTGAAACTTACATGGTTGCACTGACTCTGATACTGATTCCTTTATCTGCCAATATAGGATGAAAGTATACCCCATTGTAAAAGCATGGCCACCTCTGCTGGATGGCAGGATGGACTCATAAGCATGGAAACAAGAAGTGTATAATGCAATAAAAAAATAAACAAAGCCAGGAAAGGAAGCAATATGGACAATCACAATATATTCGTAAGTGGCTTATATTAACTTTGTCTACATGATAACTTCCATTTGCTGAAGTGAGACAACCCCTCTAACATTCACCATATTTTTACTTTTGAAAAAAAAAAGAATAAATAATTGACTTCGATCCAAGCACAAATAAAAGACCAAAAATGAATATGTTTCTGCGTGATAAACAGGACTTTGATACTAATAGTGTTTTTGATTGGAATTAAAAACAACGCAAGACAAGCATATGAATACTGGACAACTGAAATCTGACTCCAGTGCTTCACAGGATTGAAATGGACAAACAAATAGATACAATAATAATGAAGATAAAAACCCAATCCCTTTAGGAAACGTATCAGAAGGGGGTATGGGAAGCATGCAGCCCAGAAGATCCAACAGAAAACGGAAACAAGTATCCTGGAGACAATTGTCTCTCAGGATTCAGTATCAGGTCCAAATGTGGTAATTCTAATGGACATAATTTTGGATGAGACAGTGCTGTCTGAAGGTTTGAACTTTGCAGTGGTAGAATAATTAGATTTTGTTTTGTTTGAAGTTGATTTATTTAAATCTATTTGCAAATTGAATCTGCATAAATTATATTATAATGTGAATGCAGATTCTGGACCACTTGGATTCAGTATAGCACAAAATATAGATCAAACTTATTCAGAGGGTATTGAGACTAGAGATGTGTGAAGTATTGAAAAATTTGATTCGCTGCTTCACTGAATAAAAAAAAAAAAATATAATAGTTTTGTGATGAATTACTTTGTCACGACATAGTTATAAAACTGTCCGACAAGAGGGGGCAAAATAGTATTGATAAAAAAACAATATTACATAATGGAAGCTGAGAGACAGTTATATGATAGTCACACTTATACTAAATTGTCTTCTGATCCCACCAGTAAAATACAATCTAATCTGCAGACTCCTTTGTGCAGATATGTTGAGAAGAGGATGATGTACAGAAAGACTGCTAAGAAATTGTTTCCCTTGACCCCATGTAAACCAACTTGGTACTTTTTGCCCATGCTCCCTAAATCTATGCAGTGTCCCCCTAGCTCTCCCATTATGGCTGGTATAGGCTCCATTACGGAGCCACTTTCTAAATATTTATATTGGCTGTTATATCCTACGCTGAAAAGCATCCCCGCTACTTAAAACTACCAATGCATTTTTGAGGATCCTGGATGGATTTGTTTGGCAGGACTATTTCAAGTTAACCTCCATTAATGTAGAAAGCCTCTACACACGCATTCCACATTTAGGTGTGAAGGTGGCGTGCAACACACTAAAAAATGTAGGTAAAAGTGATGCTTATTTGGAATTCGTGGAGGAGGCTCTTGATTTCATGTCCAACAATACATTCAGGTTCGAGGATCAGTGGTACCGATCAGAAGGACCTCAGCATATTCTTCTAAGGTATGATAATTGTGCTAGTCTGAATACCTTGCAATTTCTATGTATAATATGTTCACATTTTTTATGACATAAAGTGATGTCAGAGTAAGGTGTGTATAATTAGTGTTTATAGTGTTGAGCGAATCAAAGTTAACAAAGTGGAATTTTATCAAAATTTCTGGAAAAATTCATTTTGCCAATTTTTCCTGAAATGGTGGGAAAAAAAATCTCAACAATTTGAGCGCAAAGATGCTGTCACGAACATCTTGATTGAATAAAACGCACTAATTCTCGGCACACTGACGTGTGACATCACCACATCATAATGCTGGGCGGGCACGGTGATGTCATCAGTGATGATGCCCCCACCCAGTGTGATGACGTGGAGACCTCATCAAGTCAGCATGTGCCCCAATTGGCATATTTTCTTCAATCAAGATGACCGCAACGTTCTCTCCACGATCAAATGGATTAAGTGAGTGTATATATATTTTTTGTTTTAACCTCTGATTAAGGCCCTGGTAGGCTGAATGTGACTCTCAGATGCTGCGATCAGCATTCCATCATAATAAGTCTATGGGCAGCATAATGGATCCGTTAAGCTCCCATAGACTTCTATTATGACGGAATGCAAAATGGAATGCCTCTAAAGGTGTCCCTTTTGCATTCCGTCTTAAGTATTATATTATTTTCCAGTATATCCATGTTATAATGGAAAGTAATGAATTAAGTTTGGGTGCCCTTTGACTTCAATGGGGTTCGGGTTTTAATTCGGGTCAAGTTCAGTTCCCGAACCCAAACTTTCACCTGAAGTTCAGCCGAACCCGGTGAACCCAAACTTCCACAGGTTTGGTCATCACTAGTTAACAGCAAAACAAACATCAATATTTATTACCCTGATTCTGCAGTTTACAGAAACATCCCATATGTGGTCATAAACTGCTGCATTGGCCCATGGCAGGACTAAGAAGGAAAGGATCACCATACAGTTTTTGGAAGGCAGATTTTACTGAAATGGTTTTTGGGAGCCATGATACATTTAAAGAGACCCTGAGATACTTCTGCCACAAAAGTGATTGCATTTTTGAAAATACACAGGAATTTTTTGAGGCATGTAGTATGCGCTTTGACCCAACAAGTGTTTCAGAGAATTCCCATCTCGATGCCATCTCCGGCATCACCCCTCTTCTTTTCGCGGAGCACGTGCTTAGGGTTTATACTGTATGGAAGTTCTGCTGTGCCCTGCAAAGTGTTGTCTGTCAGTTGAGTCATATTGTCCCTGTCCCTTGACCATGTGGAAGTTGAACAAAAGCAAAGTTCTTATAGAAGATACTCCTGATGAAAAAGGGTAAGCTCAGCCAGAAGCCCAGGTAACCTGGCACCAAGGGGTAATAGCTGTTGGCTCAGGGGCACACATTACTTTCTTTATCTACGTTATGCAGCCGAGATGAGTTTGCGATTTGAGCTGTGAGTAAGGATAGGTTTACCAGCAGTTTTATGTATAGATACAGGTGATAAGCCATGCTCAGCTCTGCTATATCTGACATGCGTATACTACATGTCGGACCCCCGCCAATCTGGTATTGATGAGCTATCCTGAGGATAGATCATTAATATAGGCAACTGACTAACCCCTTTAACACAACAAAACAGTTGTCACAGCTGTGGGGACATGATGGCCATGACTTGTGGTCATTTACTACTACCAGTCAGGTCCTTGATTTTGACATCTGCATTATGGAGCCTTTCCGTGGATGGTTTCTGCATTTTAGGGTAAGGCTACATGGCAGCACTGGTCGCAGTACAGCTGTCATGGCCCGGATCGCAGAGTAGCAATAATCTCAGAGCAATGAATGGGATTGCAGTGAGAGTCGCAAAAAATTCAACACACATGTTTTTTTATCTCTTACTGTCATCCTATACATTTCTAGGGAATCATTGCTACTCTGCGAGATAGCTGTCGAAAGACCAGTGTCACCGCGTAGCCAGACCGCTAATGAGGGGTGAGATAACTCCAGAAAAACTTCTCCCATCTTGCCAATATACACTATAGAGAGGCATGAATACAGTTGTTATTTGTCACTGAGACGTCTCAGGTCATGTTGTGTATGTTATTATGCATGAAAAGGTCATGATGTGTAAGGTCTACCTGCATAATTCCATAGGCCCAATACAGATGGCTTTTATAAAAGAAAAAGGTCTTTGGCCATGCAGTAGAGGTCCGCATGAATCGGAGTCACCTTTTGGACCTTTAGGTAACAGCTTTTCTTATTCTTTGAATATGATTTAAAGGTGTGAATGCTCCTTCAGGTTGTTGTCAAGTGACCATGTGCCAGATTTGCAGTTTTTTTTCTTATTTGCCACCAAATATGTAAAGCAAAAAGATACCAATGAAAACAAAAATCAAACTCTTACACAGCTCCAAAAAAATAAAAAAGTTATAGGTCTTGAGATGCTGCAATGCAAAAACACAAAACAAATATTTTTATTGTGTAAAAGTAGTAACACTTAAAATATATTTGGTGTTTTACTCATACTAACCCGGAGAACAAAGTTATTATGTCACTTTTGCTGCGAAAGGAAGGTCATAGAATGTACAACATATAAAGCGACCCCCTCTACTTGGCTTGGCCACATCTTCTACCAGTTTGGCTCTGCCTACAACATAGGGCCACTTCTCCTTTTTTTTTTTCAGGGCCACTTTGAGTTCCCAATCCGCCCCTGATCCCATATGTGGTCGTAAACTGTTGATTGGGCACACCAAAGGGCTCAGAAGTGGAGGAATTTAATGCATAACAGATGGTGCAAAATGAAAATTGCAAATTTTACAAAGAGACATTTCAGTGCATTTGGCTTTAGGATGGAATGGTTTTGCTGGAATGGTTTTGGGGTGCAAGGCAGAAGTCAATACAGTGTAAAGGTGCAGGGAATAATGAAGCCAGGTTAACAGCAGAATAGTTCTGTACTGAAGAATTAAGTTGAAGCGCATTAATTCCAGTTCTCAGCATGCAATGGACTGGCAGATGTTTACAAATGCACTTTTCACAGTTATTAAAGGTGACAGGGCTGCACAAGTAGTTAATATGCATTGCTGTCTGTTTGGAGCAATCTTCCTTACAATGCACTAGTCTAGCTGACTTTGACATAAGCATCCAGGCATGGGGTGCACACTTTCTGCTACTGAAATGCAACCAACAGAGGAGATCCTAAATGTCAGACTATCCTCTGCACCTTTTTTGAACGGGTTGCTGTACGCTTCCACAATGTCCTCTTAACAAAGCCCCAAGCTGTCATTGCAACTGATTAAAGCCCCATGATTTTGCCATAGGGACTCAGATCAGAGGAGAGAGATAGCCTCCTCCCTCTGGTTAAATGCTCAGATGTCATGGTTGTTATTGCTCAAGGCATCTGAGGGGTTAAGTGACCAGGATTGTAGTTATCTCTGATCCTGGATATTACTGCCTGGTGTCTACTGTATTATACAGCCAGCAACAACCATGCATGGAGCAAGATCAGCTAATGAGTAGAGATGGCCCGAACTATCCGACGGCGAACAGTTCCCGGCGAACATAGCTTGTTCGCGTTCGCCTCTGCCGGGCGAACACATGCGATGTTCGGTCCGCCCCCTATACATCATCATTGAGCAAACTTTGACCCTTTACCTCACAGTCAGCAGACACATTCCAGCCAATCAGCAGCATACCCTCCCTCCCAGACCCTCCCACCTCCTGCACAGCATCCATTTTAGATTCATTCTGAAGCTGCAGTCTTAGTGAGAGGAGGGAGACTGTAACTGCTGCTGATTTAATTGGGAAATCGATAGCTAGGCTAGTGAATTCAGTGTCCACTCCAGTCCTGAAAGACTCATCTGATCTCTGCTGTAAGGACAGCGTCCTGACAGCACCCCAAAAAGCCCTTTTTAGGGCTGCAACATTAGTCTGCTTTTTTTTTTTCCTTTATATACATATTGCAGTTGCCTGGCCTGCCTGTGTGTGAGGAGCTGCAGGCCCACAGACTGTAGTGTGCCCACTGCCAGTGCTCACCCCTGTCATTCCGTGTGGCACAGGACTTTGCTTAAAAAAAGGCACTTAATTTTTACACTTTAATCTAAGGTTAGTTGCCTGCCAGTGTGTGTCAGGCTGACTTCCACTGACTGTAGTGTGCCCACTGCCAGTGCCCACCACTCATACCGGCTGGCACAGGACTTTGCATAAAAAAGGCATTTAATTTTTACACTTTAGTGTAATTTCAGCTGCTTGCCTGCTGCTAGTGTGTGTCAGGCCGACTTCAACTGACTGTAGTGTGCCCACTGCCAGTGCCCACCCCTGTCATCCCGTGTGGCACAGGACTTTGCTTAAAAAAAAGGCACTTCATTTTTACACTTTAATCTAAGGTTAGTTGCCTGCCAGTGTGTGTCAGGCCGACTTCAACTGACTGTAGTGTGCCCACTGCCAGTGCCCACCCCTGTCATCCCGAGTGGCACAGGACTTTGCTTAAAAAATAGGCACTTAATTTTTACACTTTAATCTAAGGTTAGTTGCCTGCCAGTGTGTGTCAGGCTGACTTCCACTGACTGTAGTGTGCCCACTGCCAGTGCCCACCACTCATACCGGCTGGCACAGGACTTTGCTTAAAAAAGGCATTTAATTTTTACACTTTAATGTAATTTCAGCTGCTTGCCTGCTGCTAGTGTGTGTCAGGCCGACTTCAACTGACTGTAGTGTGCCCACTGCCAGTGCCCACCCCTGTCATACCGAGTGGCACAGGACTTTGCTTAAAAAATAGGCACTTAATTTTTACACTTTAATCTAAGGTTAGTTGCCTGCCAGTGTGTGTCAGGCTGACTTCCACTGACTGTAGTGTGCCCACTGCCAGTGCCCACCACTCATACCGGCTGGCACAGGACTTTGCTTAAAAAAGGCATTTAATTTTTACACTTTAATGTAATTTCAGCTGCTTGCCTGCTGCTAGTGTGTGTCAGGCCGACTTCAACTGACTGTAGTGTGCCCACTGCCAGTGCCCACCCCTGTCATACCGAGTGGCACAGGACTTTGCTTAAAAAATAGGCACTTAATTTTTACACTTTAATCTAAGGTTAGTTGCCTGCCAGTGTGTGTCAGGCTGACTTCCACTGACTGTAGTGTGCCCACTGCCAGTGCCCACCACTCATACCGGCTGGCACAGGACTTTGCATAAAAAAGGCATTTAATTTTTACACTTTAGTGTAATTTCAGCTGCTTGCCTGCTGCTAGTGTGTGTCAGGCCGACTTCAACTGACTGTAGTGTGCCCACTGCCAGTGCCCACCCCTGTCATACCGAGTGGCACAGGACTTTGCTTAAAAAATAGGCACTTAATTTTTACACTTTAATCTAAGGTTAGTTGCCTGCCAGTGTGTGTCAGGCTGACTTCCACTGACTGTAGTGTGCCCACTGCCAGTGCCCACCACTCATACCGGCTGGCACAGGACTTTGCTTAAAAAAGGCATTTAATTTTTACACTTTAATGTAATTTCAGCTGCTTGCCTGCTGCTAGTGTGTGTCAGGCCGACTTCAACTGACTGTAGTGTGCCCACTGCCAGTGCCCACCCCTGTCATACCGAGTGGCACAGGACTTTGCTTAAAAAATAGGCACTTAATTTTTACACTTTAATCTAAGGTTAGTTGCCTGCCAGTGTGTGTCAGGCTGACTTCCACTGACTGTAGTGTGCCCACTGCCAGTGCCCACCACTCATACCGGCTGGCACAGGACTTTGCATAAAAAAGGCATTTAATTTTTACACTTTAGTGTAATTTCAGCTGCTTGCCTGCTGCTAGTGTGTGTCAGGCCGACTTCAACTGACTGTAGTGTGCCCACTGCCAGTGCCAACCACTGATACCGGGTGGCACAGTAGCTTGCCGATAAATAAGGCATTTAATTTTTAGACAGTAGTCTAAATTCAGTTGCTTGCCTGCTGCCAGTGTGTGTCAGGCCCGCTTCCACTGACTGTAGTGTGCCCACTGCCAGTGCCAACCACTCATACCGGGTGGCACAGTAGCTTGCCGATAAATAAGGCATTTAATTTTTACACTTTAGTGTAATTTCAGTTGCTTGCCTGCTGCCAGTGTGTGTCAGGCCCGCTTCTACTGACTGTAGTGTGCCCACTGCCAGTGCCAACCACTCATACCGGGTGGCACAGTAGCTTGCCGATAAATAAGGCATTTAATTTTTACACTTTAGTGTAATTTCAGTTGCTTGCCTGCTGCCAGTGTGTGTCAGGCCCGCTTCCACTGACTGTAGTGTGCCCACTGCCAGTGCCAACCACTGATACCGGGTGGCACAGTAGCTTGCCGATAAATAAGGCATTTAATTTTTAGACAGTAGTCTAAATTCAGTTGCTTGCCTGCTGCCAGTCAGTGTGTCAGGCCCTCTTCCACTGACTGTAGTGTGCCCACTGCCAGTGCCAACCACTCATACCGGGTGGCACAGTAGCTTGCCGATAAATAAGGCATTTAATTTTTACACTTTAGTGTAATTTCAGTTGCTTGCCTGCTGCCAGTGTGTGTCAGGCCCGCTTCTACTGACTGTAGTGTGCCCACTGCCAGTGCCAACCACTCATACCGGGTGGCACAGTAGCTTGCCGATAAATAAGGCATTTAATTTTTACACTTTAGTGTAATTTCAGTTGCTTGCCTGCTGCCAGTGTGTGTCAGGCCCGCTTCTACTGACTGTAGTGTGCCCACTGCCAGTGCCAACCACTGATACCGGGTGGCACAGTAGCTTGCCGATAAATAAGGCATTTAATTTTTAGACAGTAGTCTAAATTCAGTTGCTTGCCTGCTGCCAGTGTGTGTCAGGCCCGCTTCCACTGACTGTAGTGTGCCCACTGCCAGTGCCAACCACTGATACCGGGTGGCACAGTAGCTTGTCGATAAATAAGGCATTTAATTTTTACACTTTAGTGTAATTTCAGTTGCTTGCCTGCTGCCAGTGTGTGTCAGGCCCGCTTCCACTGACTGTAGTGTGCCCACTGCCAGTGCCAACCACTGATACCGGGTGGCACAGTAGCTTGCCGATAAATAAGGCATTTAATTTTTAGACAGTAGTCTAAATTCAGTTGCTTGCCTGCTGCCAGTGTGTGTCAGGCCCACTTCCACAGACTGTAGTGTGCCCACTGCCAGTGCCAACCACTCATACCGGGTGGCACAGTACCTAGCACGCGTAGTACCACTTATCTAAAAAAAAAATGACAGGCAGAGGCAGGCCACCCCGCAGGGGCCGTCGTGGTCGTGGTGCTGTGATTTCCACTGTCCCTGGAATAATGCCCAGTTTTCAGAGGCCACGTACCCTGAACCCGAAAAATTCAGAGGACGTAGTTGACTGGCTTAGACAGGACACCCAATCTTCAACAGCTTCCGCTAAGAACCTTGACGCACCATCCTCCTCCAACTCAGCTTCGGTCACCTGCTCTCAAGTTACCACGCACCCGCCCGTCGCCACTACCACCACAGCCACCACAGCCGCTTCACTTGATCCGTCAGAGGAGTTATTTACACATCAGTTGGATGCAATTAGTGATGCGCAACCATTATTGCCAGATGATGTAGATTACGGGGATATGTCTCAGTCAGGCAGGATTACACACATGGACGTACAGTGTGATGATGATGATGTTGTACCCGCTGCTGCTTCCTTTGCTGAGGTGTCAGATACAAGTGAAGCGGTTGATGATGACGATGTGTCCACGGATGCCACGTGGGTGCCTGCTCGAAGAGAAGAAGAGGGGGAAAGTTCTGAAGGGGAGACAGAGAGAATGAGGAGACGAGTTGGAAGCAGGGGGAGGTCGTCGCAAGGAGTTAGTGGCACAGTCAGACAGCATGTATCGGCACCTGGGGTCAGCCAGACAGCACGCCAGTCAACGCATGCTGTTGCCACCACTAGAATGCCGTCATTGCAAAGCTCAGCAGTGTGGCATTTTTTTTGTGTGTCTGCCTCTGATAAAAGCAATGCCATTTGCAACCTGTGCCAAAAGAAACTGAGTCGTGGGAAGTCCAACACCCACCTTGGTACAACTGCTTTGCGAAGGCACATGATCTCACATCACAAACGCCTATGGGATCAACACATGAGTACAAGCAGCACACAAACTCAAAGCCACCATGCTCCTCCTGGTCCTGCATCTTCAGCCACGTCAACCACTGCTGTCCTCCCTGCCCCCTCTCAACCACCCGCCACTCCATCTCTCACCTTCAGCAGTTCCTGCTCATCTGCCCACAGTCAGGTGTCTGTCAAGGACATGTTTGAGCATAAGAAGCCAATGTCACAAAGTCACCCCCTTGCCCGGCGACTGACAGCTGGCTTGACGGAACTCTTAGCCCGCCAGCTTTTACCATACCAGCTGGTAGAGTCTGAGGCCTTCAAAAAATTTGTCGCTATTGGGACACCACAGTGGAAGGTACCCGGACGAAATTTTTTTTCAAAAAAGGCAATCCCAAACCTCTACCATGTCATTGAAAAGGAAGTCATGGCATCTCTGGCATACAGTGTTGGGGCAAGGGTCCATCTGACCACTGATACCTGGTCTGCAAAGCACGGTCAGGGCAGGTATATCACGTATACTGCGCATTGGGTCAACCTGCTGACGGCTGACAAGCATGGAATGCGTGGCTCTGCAGCGGAGTTGGTGACACCACCACGACTTGCAGGCAGACCTACTGCCACCTCCTCTACTCCTACTCCATCCTCTTTAATTTCCTCCTCGGCTGAGTCCTCTTCTGCTGCGGCGTCTGGCTGCACATCAACTGATTCCCCCCAGCTCCCCAGGGGCTATTCCACATCCCGGATACGACAGTGTAACGCTATCTTGGGGTTGACTTGCCTGAAAGCAGAGAGCCACACAGGACCAGCACTCCTGTCCGCCCTGAACGCACAGGTGGATCAGTGGCTGACCCCGCACCAACTGGAGATCGGCAAAGTGGTGTGTGACAATGGAAGCAATCTGTTGGCGGCATTAAATTTGGGCAAGTTGTCACATGTGCCGTGCATGGCACATGTGTTGAATCTCATCGTACAACGTTTTGTGTCTAAGTACCCAGGCTTACAGGACGTCCTCAAGCAGGCCAGGAAGGTGTGTGGCCATTTCAGGCGTTCCTACACGGCCATGGCGCACTTTTCCGATATTCAGCGGCGAAACAACATGCCAGTGAGGCGCTTGATATGCGACAGCCCGACACGTTGGAATTCAACACTCCTAATGTTCGACCGCCTGCTCCAACAAGAAAAAGCCGTCAACGAGTATTTGTATGACCGGGGTGCTAGGACAGCCTCTGCGGAGCTGGGAATCTTTTTGCCACGTTACTGGACACTCATGCGCAATGCCTGTAGGCTTATGCGTCCTTTTGAGGAGGTGACAAACCTAGTCAGTCGCACCGAAGCCACCATCAGCGACCTCATCCCATTTGTTTTCTTCCTGGAGCGTGCCCTGCGAAGAGTTCTGGATCAGGCTGTAGATGAGCGTGAAGAGGAAGAGGAAGAGTTGTGGTCACCATCACCACCAGAAACAGCCTTGTCATCATCGCTTGCCGGACCTGCAGCAACGCTGGAAGAGGAGTATGAGGAAGAGGAGTCAGAGGAGGAATGTGGCGGCTTTGAGGAGGAGGAAGACCAACCACAGCAGGCACCCCAGGGTGCTCGTTGTTGTCACCTATCTGGGACCCATGGTGTTGTACGTGGCTGGGGGGAAGAACAGACCGTCAATGACATCAGTGAGGACGAGGAACGGGAAATGAGAAGCTCTGCATCCAACCTTGTTCAAATGGGGTCTTTCATGCTGTCATGTCTGTTGAGGGACCCACGTATAAAAAGGATAAAGGAGAACGATCTGTACTGGGTGACCACGCTACTAGACCCCCGGTATAAGCAGAAAGTGGCAGAAATGTTACAAAATTACCGAAAGTCGGAAAGGATGCAGCAGTTCAAAACCAAACTAAAAAATATGCTTTACAAAGCTTATAAGGGAGATGTCACAGCACAACGGGAATCTAACAGGGGAAGAGGTGAGTGTAATCCTCCTCCTACCACGGCGGCAAGGACTGGACGATTTACAGATGTGTTGTTGATGGAGGACATGCGGAGCTTTTTCAGTCCTACTCATCGCCACAGCCCTTCGGGATCCAGCCTTAGAGAACGACTCGACCGACAGGTAGCAGACTACCTCGCCTTAACAGCAGATATCGACACTCTGAGGAGCAATGAACCCATTCACTACTGGGTGTGCAGGCTTGACCTGTGGCCTGAGCTATCCCAGTTTGCGATAGAACTTCTGGCCTGCCCTGCTTCAAGTGTCCTGTCAGAAAGGAGCTTCAGTGCAGCAGGAGGCATTGTCACTGACAAGAGAAGTCGCCTCGGTCAAAAAAGTGTTGATTACCTCACCTTCATAAAGATGAATGAGGCATGGATCCCGAAGGGACTGACAGTGGGGGATACGTTTGACTAACAAAAGGCCTGATTACATGCCTTGGCCTCAAAATGGTCCCCACGCTGCTGTATTTAATGTCTGCATACCGGATGACTTTCGTGAATTCTCCACCACCAACTAGGGTTCAAGCCGTAATGTTTTAGTCACTTTTCTGCCTGGAAAACATAAATTTTTCCGGCCGCTGCTACAATAGCGTCTGCAACAGTGCCATTATTTTTCAGGCATGTGTACATGCCTAATTTTTCTGTCCTATGGTGCAGCACTGTGGCTGCAAAAACAAACCAAAAAAAAAAGGCACATACAAGTGTCAATTCCCCTTCGTGATCGTTACCTTGTTGTGGTGAAGGGGCTTGCGTATCACAATGAAGCAATCATCATCACCTCTATAAAAGTGTGTTGGCAATGTTGCCACACCCCAGATGATAAGGCCGTTGCTTCATTATGGTCAGACCAAAAGCGATCGGGTGGCCACGCTACTAGACCCCCGGTATAAGCAGAAAGTGGCAGAAATGTTACCAAATTACCAAAAGTCGGAAAGGATGCAGCAGTTCAAAACCAAACTAAAAAATATGCTTTACACAGCTTATAAGGGGGATGTCAATGGGGGATTCGACAATGGTTAATCAATTCGACCGGATAGGGTCCGTAACAGGGATTAAACTGATAGCAATAGTACTAGTTAAGACACCACTCATATAGGGTGTCACAGCACATTGCTCTGTGCACGCGCAGTGCCCCAATTTGGGAGTAAGAGGACCGACCAAGCTGCTTTTTCCATCTCCCGGTTCCTGAAATCAATTCAGTTTAGTGTATGAGAGTTTGGTCTGTCACTGTGAAGGCAGTCGAAGGTACCCGGCCTAAATTTTTTTTCATAAAAGGCAATTCCTGATATGGGACGTAACAGGGATTAAACTGATGAGAATAATACTACAGAAAATACCACTCATATCGGTGGAGGGAGCCAGCGTTTTTTTAACCATCTCCCCGTTCAAAAAATCTATTTAATAAATGGCCCCCAGATTGGGGATGTTAGAGGGATTAAACTGATGAGAATAGTACTACAGAAAATACCACTCATATCGGGTGTGACAGTAAATTGCACGGCGCAGATGCAGTCACCGTGGTTTAAAACAGAGTGGAGGGAGCCAGCGTTTTTTTAACCATCTCCCCGTTCGAAAAATCTATTCAATAAATGGCACCCAGATTGGGGACGTTAGAGGGATTAAACTGATGAGAATAGTACTACAGAAAATACCACTCATATCGGGTGTGACAGTAAATTGCACGGCGCAGACGCAGTCACCGTGGTTTAAAACAGAGTGGAGGGAGCCAGGTTTTTTTTAACCATCTCCCCGTTCGAAAAATCTATTCAATAAATGGCACCCAGATTGGGGACGTTAGAGGGATTAAACTGATGAGAATAGTACTACAGAAAATACCACTCATATCGGGTGTGACAGTAAATTGCACGGCGCAGACGCAGTCACCGTGGATTAAAACAGAGTGGAGGGAGCCAGCGTTTTTTTAACCATCTCCCCGTCCGAAAAATCTGTTTAATAAATGGCCCCCAGATTGGGGAGTCGGGGACGTTAGAGGGATTAAACTGATGAGAATAGTACTACAGAAAATACCACTCATATCGGGTGTGACAGTAAATTGCACGGCGCAGACGCAGTCACCGTGGATAAAAACAAAGGGGAGGGAGCCAGCGTTTTTTTAACCATCTCCCCGTTCGAAAAATCAATTCAATTGACCTTTCGGGGACCCTTGGTGTTGTACGTGGCTGGGTGGAGGAAGAAACCTTCAATGACATCACCGGGACGTGGCTAGCTTGGTATCCAACCTTGTGCAAATGGGGAGTTTGCGGTTGTGCAAATGAACTGTTTGCGGTGCATTAAAAGGGGAGTTTGGTCTGTCAATGTCTGTGATGCGGGCGTAACCCTTACACTACCTGATCGATACAACATCATACCTGATCGTATACACACACTGGATGTTTTAAAGCACGTTATTCCAAACAATTTAGGAATGTTAGTTGATTTATGCCCTTTATGGATTAAAACCCGACTCTGCGTCCACTACGTAATTTTCCATGGGAGTTTTGCCATAGATCCCCCTCCGGCATGCCACAGTCCAGGTGTTAGACCCCTTGAAACAACTTTCTCATCACTATTGTGGCCAGAAAGAGTCCCTGTGGGTTTTAAAATTCGCCTGTCTATTGAAGTCTATGGCGGTTCGCCCGGTTCGCCAGTTCGCGAACATTTGCGGAAGTTCGCGTTCGCTGTTCGCGAACTGAAAATTTTATGTTCGCGACATCACTACTAATGAGTCCGCTCCAAACATACCCTGATTTCATTTAATTTACTGGCATGTCATTTTGCGTTAAAGGGTAAGGAAAACTTACTCAGCCATAGGAAAGTTACACTTTTTTCTATACTTTATTTTCATCATCAAAATATTAAAAATTATCTTACAAATTGAGTTTTTTTGAATTGAAGATCATGAAGAGGTACCATCAGTGAGAGCAGATGTATGCGGATGCTTCACTGCCAAGTTTTAACCAGTGTTTATCACAGATTAGAGATGCCATCCAGTTGTCCTAATATGGGTATTAAAAAAAAAAAAAAAAAAAAAAGGTAAGATTTGTTTGATTTGTTTGATTTAAAGTTACAAATTTATTTATTTATTTATTTTTATTTTTTTGTCCTCTTTAAAATGGCAGACTTGGTTCAGTGCAGGAATTGTTGTGCATTTATTTCATGTTCCACTCTTTGGAGATTCGGATGCTGTCAGATCTGTAGACAGTTCTCCTTACTGCAGCAGGAAATTGCATTTTTGAAAGCTGAAATATTTAAATTATCTGTTAAACAAACTCCAGCTAGGACTGCTGCAATGCCACTGCCACAGAGGACCCCCAGAAATGGCAGATGGGTTACTGTAGGTTCTGGAAGTCTTAGAGTGGTGGATAGAAGACATGTCCCACAGTCGGTGGTTCTCCATAATTCATTTGCAGCACTCTCAGAATGTAAGGACAACATGGATATGGACTCAAGCACAGAGGGTGAGAAACCATCGACTCCTATGTCTAATGTATGCAACAAAAAAGATAAAGTGAAGTCTCAAAGGAAGCAGCTGTTGCTGGGTGATTCAATCATAAGAAGTGTGGAGCTTAAAGAAAATGGTTTTGTGAGATGTCTCCCTGGGGCTACTGCTAGAAGAGATAGAAGACATATTATTAATATTGTTAAGCAAGCAAAGCAGGAAGGGGACGTGGATGTTCTTGTCCATCTAGGGACAAATGACCTGGCTTGCAATGAAGTGTCAGAGGTGAAAAAATCTTTTATCACACTTGGTAATGACGTACAGGATTTTGCATCCACCATTTCATTTTCTGAAGTTCTGCCTGTGCATAATGTTCAGAATGATAGGCAGAGGCGCATAAAGGAGTTCAACATATGGCTTGGTAAATGGTGTCAAGAGCAAGGATTTGGCTTTGTTTCTCATGATAGCTCTACTTGGAATAGAAAGGAACTGTACAAAAAAGATGGTTTGCATCTTTCTCTCAAAGGAACAAATGTACTTAGTGAACAACTCCAAGAATTTACGAAAGAGTATTTAAACTAGGAAGGGGGGGCAAAAGAGTGAAAATAAAAGAGTCCAATTGCACCCCGAAACAATGCCAGAACAGGTCAGAAGCACAGAGGTTAAGAAATGATAAGCTCAGAGTCCTGTCTACAAATGCTCGCAGTTTAGGTAAAAAAGTCAATGAACTTGGGTCAATAATGGCATCTGAGAATGTAGATTTAGTGGCTGTTATGGAGACATGGTTTAATGAAAGAAATGACTGGGACATAACCATACCAGGGTACTCTTTATACAGAAGAGACAGAGAAGGCAAGAAAGGAGGAGGAGTGGCCCTGTATGTGAAAGATAGCATTAAATCTAACCTAATACAAGTTGGTGAGGCCAACATAGAGTCAGTTTGGGTTACGTTGCAGTTTGCTAACCATGCAGTAACTCGTGTAGGTGTGATATATAGACCACCTGGTCAAGTTAAAGAACTAGATGATCTACTAGTTGAAGAAATAGCTAAAATGACAATGAAAGGAGAAGTTATCATTATGGGAGATTTCAATCTTCCAGATATAAACTGGAAAACCAAAATAGCAAGTTCTACCAGGAGTACAGATATTCTAAATTCACTACTGGGGTTATCTCTACAACAAGTGGCTGAGGAGCCAACCCGGAGGGAGGCCATTTTGGATTTGGTATTCACAAATGGGGATTCGGTATATGATGTCATTGTAGGCGAAACCTTGGGATCTAGTGATCACCAGTCAGTGTGGTTTAATATAAGAACTGTGAAAGAGTCCCACCACACAAAAACAAAAGTTTTAGATTTTAGAAAAACAGACTTTTCAAAAATGAAATTAGTCATAAATGAGTCCTTATCAGACTGGAACGGATTACATGGAGTCCAGGAGAAATGGGACTACTTAAAAGGTGCATTATTTAAGGCAACAGAAAATTGCATTAGACTTGTCAGTAAAAGCAAAAAAAGGAGGAGACCACTGTGGTACTCAGCAGAAGTGGCCCAAATCATTAAAAATAAAAAGCTAGCATTTTGTAATTATAAAAAAACCCAGAGCAATGAAGATAAGGAAATCTACAAGATTAGGCAGAGAGAGGCCTAGCAAGTTATAAGAACTTCTAAAGCGCAGACAGAAGAAAAACTAGCTCAGTCTATGAAAAAAGGGGATAAGACATTCTTCAGATATATAAATGAAAAAAGGAAATTAAAACAAGGAATAACTAAATTAAAAACAAAGGACGGAAGGTATGTAGAAGAAAATAAAGGGCTAGCCGACTGCCTTAATGAATACTTCTGTTCAGTTTTTACAAAAGAAAAAGGAGAAGGACCTCCACTAGAAAGAATGACTAATAAATCGTTGGATGCATGTATCTTTACAGAGGAAGATGTTCTAAGTTTGCTGTCTAAGGTGAAGACAAATAAGTCACAGGGGCCTGATGAGATACACCCAAAATTATTAAAAGAGCTTAGTGGTGAGCTGGCAAAACCGTTAACAGATTTATTTAACCAATCATTAGTAACAGGAGTCGTCCCGGAAGATTGGAAATTGGCAAATGTCGTGCCCATTCACAAGAAAGGTAGTAGGGAGGAATCGAGCAACTATAGACCAGTGAGTCTGACATCAATAGTAGGCAAATTAATGGAAACCCTATTAAAGGATAGGATTGTGGAACATCTAAAATCCCATGGATTGCAAGATGAAAAACAACATGGGTTTACTTCAGGGAGATCATGTCAAACAAATCTTATAGATTTTTTTGACTGGGTGAATAAAATAATAGACGGTGGAGGTGCAGTAGACATCGCATATCTAGATTTTAGTAAGGCTTTTGACACTGTCCCACATAGAAGACTTATCAATAAACTGCAGTCATTGAGCATGGACTCCCATATTGTTGAGTGGATTAGGCAGTGGCTGAGTGACAGACAACAGAGGGTTGTAGTCAATGGAGAACATTCAAAACAAGGTCATGTTACCAGTGGGGTTCCACAGGGATCTGTACTGGGACCGATTTTGTTTAATATCTTCATAAGTGATATTGCAAAAGGCCTCGATGGTAAGGTTTGTCTTTTTGCTGATGACACAAAGATATGTAATAGGGTTGATGTTCCTGGAGGGAAACGCCAAATGGAAAAGGATTTAGGAAAACTAGAAGAATGGTCAGAACTCTGGAAACTGAAATTTAATGTGGATAAGTTCAAGATAATGCACCTGGGGCGTAAAAACCCAAGGGCAGAATATAGAATATTTGACACAGTCCTGACCTCAGTATCTGAGGAAAGGGATTTAGGAGTAATTATTTCAGAAGACTTAAAGGTGGGAAGACAATGTAATAGAGCAGCACGAAATGCCAGCAGAATGCTTGGATGTATAGGGAGAGGTATAAGCAGTAGAAAGAGTGAAGTGCTTATGCCGCTGTACAGAACACTGGTGAGACCCCACTTGGAGTATTGTGCGCAGTACTGGAGGCCATATCTCCAGAAGGATATAGATACTCTAGAGAGAGTTCAGAGAAGAGCTACTAAACTAGTACATGGATTGCAGGATAAAACTTACCAGGAAAGGTTAAAGGACCTTAATATGTATAGCTTGGAAGAAAGAAGAGACAGAGGGGATATGATAGAAACTTTTAAATACATAAAGGGAATCAACTCGGTAAAGGAGGAGAGCATATTTAAAAGAAGAAAAACTACCACAAGAGGACACAGTTTTAAATTAGAGGGGCAAAGGTTTAAAAGTAATATAAGGAAGTATTACTTTACTGAGAGAGTAGTGGATGCATGGAATAGCCTTCCTGCAGAAGTGGTAGCTGCAAATACAGTGAAGGGGTTTAAGCATGCATGGGATAGGCATAAGGCCATCCTTCATATAAGATAAGGGCCGGGGGCTATCCATAGTATTCAGTATATTGGGCAGACTAGATGGGCCAAATGGTTCTTATCTGCCGACACATTCTATGTTTCTATGTTTCTATGTTTCTATGCTATAGTTTTTGGATTAACTGTGTAGATATCTAAAAAATTTCTTAAAAAATGATGTTATTATATGGATAGCAGGAAAGTCAGCGACTACCATCCAAGCACCCTTCCCACGACACACACCATGATAGCTTGTTTGTTTGTTTTTAGTATCTACATTGTTACAGTGCTGAGGGTACCAACAATCAAGCAGCACTCGATGGATAGTGTCCCACTTATTACTATTCGGTGATATTTTTTTTAGCATCTTGGACAACTATTTTATGCTCAAATCCTCCTTTTTCAAGTTTATGTACACAATCACAGCATTATCTAATTCATCTTTTATATTTGTGTATGCTGTTTCCAATCAAACCTAGGGCAAAATATGTACTTTGACCACCCCCTACCTATCAAGTGGCTTTGTTTGCCCCTATATACTTTTTATATATTCATTTATATATTAAGATAACTCTACCTGAAGTCTTTACATTATTGTGTAATTACAGTACTGTATGTTAAAGTGACAAGGCAACACTGAACTGTACCTTCAAGATACTAGTAACATAGTACATTAGGCGGAAAAAAGACATTTGTCATCCAGTTCGACCTGTCATTCTGCAAGTTGATCCAGAGAAAGGCAAAAAAAAAGCCCTGTGAGGTAGAAGCCAATTTTCCCCACTTTAGGGGAATAAAAAATCCCTTCCCGACTCCAATCAGGCAATCAGAATAACTCCCTGGATCAACGACCCCTCTCTAGTAGCTATAGCCTGTAATATTATTACGCTCCAGAAACACATCCAGGCCCCTCTTGAATTCCTTTATTGTACTCACCATCACCACCTCCTCAGGCAGAGAGTTCCATAGTCTCACTGCTCTTACCGTAAAGAACCCTCTTCTATGTTTGTGTACAAACCTTCTTTCCTCCAGACTCAGAGGATTTCCCCTCGTCACAGTTAGGCCCCTTTCACACGGGCGAGTATTCCGCGCGGATGCGATGAGTGAGTTGAACGCATTGCACCCGCACTGAATCCTGACCCAATCATTTCTATGGGGCTGTGCACACGAGCGGTAATTTTCACGCATCACTTGTGCGTTGCGTGAAAATCGCAGCATGCTCCTCTTTGTGCGCTTTTCACGTAACGCAGGCCCCATAGAAATGAGTGCGTATGCGTTGCGATTTTCACGCACGGTTGCTAGGAGACGATCGGGATGGGGACCCGATCATTATTATTTTCCCTTATAACATGGTTATAAGGGAAAATAATAGCATTCTGATTCAGAATGCATAGTAAAATAGGGCTGGAGGGATTAAAAAAATAAAATAAAAATTAAACTCACCTTAATCCACTTGCTCGCGCAGCCCGGCTTCTCTTTTGTCTTCTTTTTTGCTGTGTGCAAGAAAAGGACCTGTGGTGACGTCCCTCTGGTCATCACATGGTCCGTCACATGATCTTTTACCATGGTGATGGATCATGTGATGGACCATGTGATGACCAGAGTGACATCACCACAGGTCCTTTTCCTGCACACAGCAAAAAAGAAGACAGAAGAGAAGCCGGGCTGCGCAAGCAAGTGGATTAAGGTGAGTTAAATAATTTTTATTTCTTTTTTTAACCCCTCCAGCCCTATTGTACTATGCATTCTGTATTCAGAATGCTATTATTTTTCCTTATAACCATGTTATAAGGGAAAATAATACAATCTACAGAACACCGATCCCAAGCCAAACATGCGCGATTTTTCTCACGTGAGTGCAAAACGCATTACAATGTTTTGCACTCACGCTGAAAAATCGCGCATGTTCCCGCAATGCACCCGCACCTTTTCCCGCAACGCCCGTGTGAAAGAGGCCTTACAGTCCTGGGGATAAATAGATGATGGGATACCGCTGTTATTATATGTGGCACTGGGCATTCAGGCAATCTCAGGCTCCAGGCACTGTGTGTGACTGCAGCCTCTGCTCCCCCTATGGCTATGCTCCCTTACATTAATGTAAGACTAGGCAGTGCACAACATGAATAATGCCTTTCACATAATGCACCAAGCTTTGTCATTCCTATCTGCATAAGCTTTTACATGACTAATGTGACATATTTAGAATATTACATTCAAGTCATGTTCCTTGTAATCAGACCATACACATTACTCATCATCTTTGCCAAGAAGACTTCTTAAATTTAGATGAGTCATTTCTAGCACTTAATGCTTGAAAAATGATAGTAACATTTCAAGTGTAAAGTGAATTAACTTAATACAGTGATAGAAAAGAAGGGGAGGGTGGGTGTTAATCTTTTTTCATGCATGCCAAAATGTATTAGAAGCATTAGCAGCTTGCTTGTACCAAGATCTGTGTAGTTTGTATAACAAAATTCAAACACAAATACCCTCTTCTGCTCATCATTTAAGGTGTTAGATTTCTTGCTCCAAGGTTCCTGCTGTACTGTGTACTCTATTAGCTGGTCGACAAAAAAAATCCATCCAAAAAGAAAAAAAAAACTTGGTACTTGAGTGAACATACATAATACAGGACATGATTTTCTGCTACATTATTTGGGCTTTAGATCATTCATTTAATATACACTCACCTAAAGAATTATTAGGAACACCATACTAATACGGTGTTGGACCCCCTTTTGCCTTCAGAACTGCCTTAATTCTACGTGGCATTGATTCCACAAGGTGCTGATAGCATTCTTTAGAAATGTTGGCCCATATTGATAGGATAGCATCTTGCAGTTGATGGAGATTTGAGGGATGCACATCCAGGGCACGAAGGTCCGGTTCCACCACATCCCAAAGATGCTCTATTGGGTTGAGATCTGGTGACTGTGGGGGCCATTTTAGTACAGTGAACTCATTGTCATGTTCAAGAAACCAATGTGAAATGATTGGAGCTTTGTGACATGGTGCATTATCCTGCTGGAAGTAGCCATCAGAGGATGGATACATGTTCTCATTCTTTTTACGCCAAATTGGGACTCTACCATTTGAATGTCTCAACAGAAATTGAGACTCATCAGACCAGGCAACATTTTTCCAGTCTTCAACAGTCCAATTTTGGTGAGCTCGTGCAAATTGTAGCCTCTTTTTCCTATTTGTAGTGGAGATGAGTGGTACCCGGTGGGGTCTTCTGCTGTTGTAGCCCATCCGCCTCAAGGTTGTGCGTGTTGTGGCTTCACAAATGCTTTTGCTGCATACCTCGGTTGTAACGAGTGGTTATTTCAGTCAACGTTGCTCTTCTCTCAGCTTGAATCAGTCGGCCCATTCTCCTCTGACCTCTAGCATCCACAAGGCATTTTTGCCCACAGGACTGCCGTATACTGGATGTTTTTCCCTTTTCACATCATTCTTTGTAAACCCTAGAAATGGTTGTGCGTGAAAATCCCAGTAACTGAGCAGATTGTGAAATACTCAGACCGGCCCGTCTGGCACCAACAACCATGGCAGGCTCAAAATTGCTTAAATCACCTTTCTTTCCCATTCTGACATTCAGTTTGGAGTTCAGGAGATTGTCTTGACCAGGAGCACCCCCCTAAATGCATTGAAGCAACTGCCATGTGATTGGTTGACTAGAGAATTGCATTAATGAGAAATAGAACAAGTGTTCCTAATAATTCTTTAGGTGAGTGTATAACACTGTTTGTTACTTCCACAGTCCAGGTGAAATAGTCTTGTAGGCAGCAAATGAGGAAAAGAGCATTATCAGTCAGCCAATCTCTTCCAGAGGTGCAACGTGCATTACTTGTTGAAAGAGATCTGCTAGCTCTGGATCTTTTGTCATAGAGACAGCGGAAATGGAAACCAGTTACTCTATCCCAATATCGACGATGCATTTAGGATTTTATCATACTATTAAGAGCAGAATGGATTTGACAGGTAAGAGATTTACAATGAATCAGAGTGATTCAGATTCTGGAAATGCATTAGCTGTTTTAGCATGTTAGCTGGTCTTTCATTTGGTAACTAGACTTTTTCTTGCATTGAATGTTCATGTCCAGTCTTGAACATAGACTAATCCTCCACACAGACTGCTTTCTATTCTCTCTCACAGACTTCTCTAACCTGCACACAGACTATTGTCTATTCTCCCTCTGACACAGATTGCTCTCCATGCCACCCTCTCACACAGACTGTCCCCATGCCCTTCTCTCTCACAAACTGCTCTCTATGCCCTTCTCTTTCAGAGACTACTTCCATGCCCCCATAATTTACATAGATTACTTACTCTACACAGACTTCTCTTGATGGTCCCCCTCTTTCACAGACTGCTCTCACCTGCACACAGACTGCTCTCTATACCCCCTCTCAGATTGCTCTCCATGCCACCCCTCACACAGACTGTTCCGATGCCCCCATCGGTCACAAACTACTCCCTATATCCCCTTCACTTACATAGATTACTCCCTCTGCACAGACTGCTCTTTCACAGACTGCTCTCACCTGCACACAGAATGCTCTCTATACCCCCTCTCACACAGATTGCTCTCCATGCCACCCTCTCACACAGACTACCCCCATGCCCTTTTCTCTCACAGACTGCTCGCCATGCCCTTCTCTTTCACAGACTACTTCCATGCCCCCATATTTTACATAGATTACTCCCTCTGCACAGACTGCTCCCCATGCCCCCATCGGTCACAAACTACTCCCTATGTCCCCTTCACTTAGATAGATTACTCTCTCTACACAGACTACCCTTGATGCTTCCCCTCTTTCACAGACTGATCTCCCCTGCATACAGACTGTGGTTCATGCTCCCCGTCTCTCACTTCACACAGATAGGTCTCTCAGACCCTACACTGATTGGTAATCTTTCTGTTTCCTCTCTGGACTAGTAATACAGATGCTTACAGAAGGGTTTCAACTACTGTACAACTGCAGAGTTCTCACTGTGATTGGGCAAAGAGTTTAATGAATTGCTCTGCCTGATCAATAAGTGACTACTCTGCAAAGCTGCTGAGCTGAAGTGCCAGTGACGCCCTTTGGGGACGCAGGTCCTTAGCAATTGCCCAGTTGCTCCCTTTCCACCTCGTGGCTAATTAGTAGTAGTATGAGAATATTTGTTTGAATAATAAATCTCAAGGCATGTGTTCAACAAGACTGTAATTAAGACCACTGGACAGAAAGCCCAAGCAACAATGTACAAGCAACAATAGTTATATACCGTACCAGTAAACTAATGATTTCATGTTTCTCAAGACAGCTTCCCAATTATGCAGTTATTATTCATGTGTAAATATTGTTTCATGGAAAGTCATATGGGCTGCTTTCAAGCTTCACTAATTATATTACTAGTGGAAAAAAGCAAACTCCCGCAAAGCACTGCACCATAAAGTTAAATTAAAGTGGACATTTACATTTGTTTTGAAAAGATTTCATAGCTAACACTGATGTATGTGTTATGACTAATGCAATTTAACGTAGCTCTTAGGAAGGTTAACATGACATTGATCCTATTGTCATTGCTATAAAACATAATAGAGCATATTTGTTTATATAAATTTCTTTATAGTTAAAGTTGATCAGGCAGAGCTAAAAATATACCGTTTTGTTGCACTTAAGAGCAGACATAATGTTTTGAAACCGTCAAGATCAACAATTAGTGCAAACAATACTTTAGTCCAAACCCACAGAGCAAATGTTAGCTTCATACTGCCATATAGTCCATGGAAGAGGACAGTATACTGCTAAAGATTGATCTGGATAAATTGGAGGCTTGGGCAGATAAGTGGCAGATGAGGTTTAACACTGGCAAATGTAAGGTTATGCACATGGGAAGGAATATTGCAAGTCACCTGTACATACTAAATGGTAAAACACTGAGTAACACTGACATGGAAAAGGATCTAGGAATTTTAGGGAGCAGCAAACTAAGCTGTAAAAACCAGTGTCAGGCAGCTGCTGCCAAGGCCAATAAGATTATGGGTTGCATCAAAAGGGGCATAGATGCCCATGATGAGAACATAGTCCTACCACTTTACAAATCGCTAGTCAGACCACACATGGAGTACTGTGTACAGTTCTGGGCTCCTGTGAACAAGACAGACATAGCAGAGCTGGAGAGGGTTCAGAGGAGGGCAACTAGTCAAGTAATAACTGGAATGGGGCAACTACAGTACCCTGAAAGATTATCAAAATTAGGGTTATTCACTTTAGAAAAAAGACGACTGAGGGGAGATCTAATTACTATGTATAAATATATCATGGGTCAGTACAGAGATCTATCCCATCATCTATTTATCCCCAGGACTGTGACTGTGACGAGGGGACATCCTCTGCGTCTGGAGGAAAGAAGGTTTGTACACAAACATAGAAGAGGATTCTTTACGGTAAGAGCAGTGAGACTAATGAACTCTCTGCCTGAGGAGGTGGTGAATTCACAAAAAGAGTTCAAGAGGGTCCTGGATATATTTCTGGAGTGTAATAATATTACAGGTTATATCTACTAGAGAGGGGTTGTTGATCCAGGGAGTTATTCTGATTGCCTGATTGAAGTCGGGAAGGAATTTTTTCCCCTTAAGTGGGAAAAATTGGCTTCTACCTCACAGTTTTTTTTTTTTTTTTGCCTTCCTCTGGATCAACCTGCAGGATAACAGGCCGAACTGGATGGACAAATGTCTTTTTTCGGCCTCATATACTATGTTACTAAAATACAACCAACTAAACTGAATGTAACTGGCTTCTAAGTCCTAGTGAATTAAAATAGAAAAAGTATTGATTCTAGGCACAGGTCTACCCTCCAAACTCTCTTACACTCTACTCCTCCACACCAAGTCCGATTGACCCTCACTTAAAGGGTCACTGAGATTTTTGATATGTTGCTATGTGGCCTCCAAGTGCTAAGAACCCCTCCAATCCCTAGAAAAGGAGAGCTCACAAAGCATGCTTTCTTTCCTTAGTGCAGGAGACGGGCTCAATAGAATTTCTAAGGGGCCATCTCAATTCCATCCGAGGAGAGAGAGCACAATATATGAACTCTTCCCTCTCCTTGTTCTAGGGATCAGTGGGGGTCTCACTCAGACCCCCATGGATCAAAATTTTTGATATCTCTCTAATCCCAGTGAGCCTTTAAGGCTGCTATATAAAAAGAGTGCTTGATTTCAGAAGATCCTATTCAAGCCAGGGCATGACTGCAGTTATGTAATCCAAAATCTAGTAAAATCAAACTCTTTATTATGCTTTAAACTACATGTTTTGTTAAGGCTGCCATACATATTCAATGCTGTTGACTGAAAAGCTCACTCTCCCAAATCTCTCCCAACCCATATAGATACACGCTCGGCTTGGCCAAATGTGTATGTGTATTCATTGGGGAACAAGGAGAACACACTAATAGACACCTCTAGCGGCAACTTCTGGGAGAACAAAAAGATCAGGCAAAAATGTTCACTTCACTCTATCCTTCTCTCCTCTGACATCATCTCCCAGGAGAGTTGGGAGCTCCCCACACATATTAGATTCTCGTCTGAACCTGGCATTATCAGGTTCGGCTGACAATACACTAATGTGTATGGTGGCCTTTACATTAAACATGTCAATCCATCAGGTACACTTAGACCTTACTTTCACTATCAGCAACCTACCAGTAAATAGTCAGGCCACAGCTACTCTTTGTTTCTGGTTTGGGCCTATTTTTCAGCAACTAAGCTTTGGTGAACTTCAGCTTGATGCCCACCCTTCAGATGCCTATGTTATGTGACAGCCTACATCATGCCCTATGAACTATCAACCTACAGGGTTAATAATCATTAGTCCTAACTTAAAAGCAGCTCAAGAAAAAGGTCAGTTCACCACACTCTCTTTTTACACTTCCCAGACCTAGATAAAACAGCAATTTAAGGTAATAAGACACTGGGTCTCCAAATACTGTAGGTGTGGAAAAAATGCTCCAAAGTAAGAATGCTTTTAAAAATTGAAGTATTAATACATTCAATAGTAATATAGGCTGGCTCACGGTATTTTTGCATAAAATTTATTGATACACTAGATCAAAACAAACTGACTTGGTGTCAGCATCAGCATACATACATAAGTAAATGTGTAAAATAGGTATATAAGTGCGAAGCTCACACACAAACCTAAATAACTGGAGTACTCCTAAGAATAAGACCTAATGGCTAGAGTTAGGCTGCAAGGGGTGTTCAATTGGACCGCTCAAATGTCCATGACTTTAAATGCCGATTTGCCGGATAGTTGGAACCAGAAAGGTTCAAGAGTGTCCTTGTTGTAATTTCCCGCAAGGGAGACTCTGTGTTCAAGTGTCGTCTGACAAATAGTAACCGCACTTCCTCCGATCAGTAGTGCTCCACTTACTTGTTACTTGCGGAGCAAACCTTCAGACCCGCTCGCTCAGCGTCCCACGTGTCCAGCCAGGTAGTCGATCGCTGGTTTGTGACGCAGGCGCCTAGAGCCGTCAGGCCAACAGAAGCTGGTAAAGCTGAGCTGAGCTTGTGATTGCCTGAACCTGTCAGACCAGCGGAAGTGGACACAGCAGAGTTTACCTTGTGTTTGCGGCAATATTGAATATATCGACACAGTTTCAGTCCACTTAGTAGATCTTTGGTAGAGGGAGTCTTTTGCAGCGGTGTAGGACGTCTTCTAATACTTAAAGAAGGATTGAAGAAAAATGATTGAAGAAAAATCCTCTTGCGTTTTTATGAAAACCGCACCGATAGCCTGGTCTTTATACACACTAGACGCGTTTCGGAAACAAGTTCCTTCCTCAGTAGATAATTATAGAATGCTGAATGCAGACACAGGTCATGACTTTAAATACCCTTTTTGGGTTTGATATAAAATATGGGTCGGATTGCGGACTGGGCTAGCTGCACAGCCGCAATCTTCACCCTTAATAGCATAGACAGTAATTGACCGCAAATGTATTACAACATATATCTTGCTATCACATTATATTTATACATGTGCAGGATACATGCTAAAAATAAAAATAGAAACAGTTAAAATTAAATTGTAACAGATGCTGGAATGACTGGGTTGTGGCATTAGGAAGATTTGATACAAAATATGGGTCGGATTACGGACTGGGCTGGCCACACAGTCCCAATCTTTGCCCCATATTACATAGATGATCGGTAAACACCAGTACATTGCTGCATACATTTTGCAATGTTACATTACATAAATACATATTTAAAATACTCACAATATAAAAATAAAAATAAAATAAAATAAAAATTGAAATAATCATAATTATATTATATCACATGCTGGGATGTCTGGAATATGGCATTGGGGGGAGAAGGGAAGGGATGCAGGAGGGGTCAATGCGCTGAAAAACAGCCCGGCATTTAATCCCCGTGTAAACCAACCCATCTCACCTAGAGGAACCCAAAAATTTCAATCTCCGAGTTGAGACCCTGAGGCATCAAGGACCCAAACTCGAATATTTTCTTGGACTCCTGTCTAGACATTTTGGCCACAAAATCACCTCCTCTCCAGTCTTGTTTGACTGATTGAATAGCCATATAGCTCATATTGCTTGGATAACCTGCATGGTATAGTTTAAAATGTTTGGATAGAGGATGCGTTTCAGATTGTTTCTTAATATTATTAATATGTTCGGCTATTCTGGTCTTAAATACCCTTTTTGTACGGCCGATGAACTGTTTTGGGCATGGCACTGAATAATATAAATGACTGCCCTACTATTGCATGACAAAATTTCTTTGATTTCCCATTTAAAATTATTGGATGTTGATATTATCTGTTTGATGTTTCTATCAAAGTGTGTCTGTCTACAATTTTGACAGCACCCACACCTGTAGAAACCTTTTAGATTAGCCCATGGGGTTATCAGACATTTAGTTTGATGTTTTCTTATAGTGGGAGCCACTTGTAGTCCCAAATCGGGAGCCCGAGTATAAACTATTGGTGGATGTGCCGGAAGTATAGGACCCAAGACTTTATCATCCTTCAATAAGTGCCAGTGGTTATGGACAATACTGCTCACCATCTTGTAATCTTTGTTATATGGTAGGATTATTTTAGCTGTAATGTCTGGTTCTTGTATGGTAGTAGATACTTCTTTGGGTTTAAAGAATAGGGCTCTATCAAGTTGTCTTACCCTTTGTATTGAGTTCTCCAGTAATTTATTAGTGTACTCTTTTAGTAGGAACTGTGCTTTCATATTCAGTGCCTCTGCCTCAAATTGCTCATCTACCGTACAGTTTCTTCTTAAACGCCTAAATTGGCTATAAGGGACATTCAAGAGCCACCTCGGAAGGTGACAACTTGTATTCAGAATGAAGCTGTTTTTGGCCACATCTTTTTGATATGTGCTACAGGCAAAAGTTTCCTCTTTCTTTTCAATATGCAGATCCAAAAAGTTCACTGTATGTGGATCAATATTGGCTGTAAATTTCAAATTTAGCTTGTTAGTATTGATATGGTTTATAAACTCTAACAATGATGAATGGGATCCCTTCCAGACTAACAGAATGTCGTCTATATAGCGCCGCCATAGGACCAGGTCCGCTCCAAGCTTTGGGGTGATGGTATCTTGTTCCCAAGCTGCCATGAATAAATTGGCATAGCTCGGAGCGAACCTGGTACACATGGCGGTGCCCGTAGTCTGTAAATAATAGTTGGACCCAAATTGAAAATAATTATGGTTCAGCACAAAATTGATCCCATCCAGTTTGAATTGGAGTTGTTCAATTGCCAGATTCCCTTTTTGTGACAGGATTTTGGACACTGCCTGTATACCCTGATTGTGATTGATGCTTGTATACAAAGAACTCACGTCCAATGTAGCAAGCATCCAATCTGGGTGACAGTACATATTTTCCAGCATTGTCACTACTGTAGAGGTATCCCCAAGATACGAAGGAGTGTCTCTGACATAGGGTTGTAAAAACCTATCTAAGTATTGAGACAGGTTTGCTGTTAAAGATCCTATGCCAGAGACAATTGGCCTTCCAGGAGGGTTGACCGAATCCTTATGTATCTTGGGGATACAGTAGAAAATGAGTAATCTTTTTTGTGTACCCAAAATAAAATTATATTCTGTATCATTTAAAATTCCTGTTTCTTTTGCTTTATTACACAGTAATGATAATTGTTTGCAATATAAATTTAAGGGATCCTCATGTAGTTGAGCATAAGTTGTGGTATCGGACAACTGACTCAAACACTCTTTATTGTAATTTTCAGTGTCCAGGATCACAATCACCCCTCCCTTGTCGGCTGGGCGTATTGTGATCTCAAGATCTTTCTGCAATTGCTTAATTGCCTGTATTTCTTGTTGGGAAAGGTTTATATTTCCCTTTTGTTTTGGATTAAGTTTTCTTATGTCTGCCTCAACAGCTCCTCTAAATGTAACCAATTCCTTACTTAATTCTTGTTTGGGATACATCCTAGATTTAAGTTTTACATCAACGTGTTGATATTTAGTTGTCACTGTTTCAGGTTGATATATACTGTTTTTCATGAAATATTTTTTACAACATAATTTTTTAATATATTTTTCAATTGCAATGTATGAATCAAATTTATTGAGTTTAGCACTCGGGGCAAATTTTAACCCTTTTGACAGTAATGATTTTTGTGAAGGGGTTAGTTCCCTTGTGCTCAAATTAATTACATTGTCACCTGTGATTTCACTATCTTTTGCTGTGGACCCTCGTTTATTTCGTGTTCTCTTTTGCGTGTAGTTGTGCTCAGTTGTGCGAAAGGGTTCTGTATCTGTGCTTGTGCTGTGAATATGTTTGGCCGCATATTCGGTGTTGGGTCTGGCTTGTGTGTTACTAATGTTGATTCTTTGAGTGACTCTAGTGGTGGATATGATTCCTTGGATAGGGAAAATGACCAAGGGATTTTTGGCTGAGGTGCCTGTTTCTCTATAGTGTTCTTGTGGTGTTGTGATTGTGAATAAGCCCCTTTCTGCTGCTGTTTCAAATGTTGATAGTTTTGTTTGGGTTTGTGTTTTATATATTCTTGTTTTTTCGGTCTCTGACTTTTTACTAAAAAAGACGGTGTGTTATAGGCTCCATTTGTCATTACATCTATACCTGGTTTGTTTTTATTATTAGAGAAATTAGAATAATTTTTAGAATAATTTTTAGAATAATTTATAACTGCAATTGGGGCATCTTTCTCCCCTATTGTATTAACACCAGTTTTTGCAATAGAGATTTTTTGAGCATTCATCTGTTTTCTTGATATTATTGCAAATTTTTTAATTTTTTTCTCAATAATCTCTTGCTCAATTTGATCTTATTTCATAAATAATTCGTTTTGGAGTCTTAAGTATTCATCATCCTTCCTAAAGGTTTCCATAATTGCCCTTTTTTCTTTTATTAATTGCTCTAACTCAATTACCAGTTCCTCCCTTCTTTGTATTACTAGTTGTACTAGTGCAGTGGCCTGGATTTTGAAAAAACATTCCCATTGTGAATTAAAATTTTTCCCCACATAGGTCTGAGGCTGGAGATTTAAACAGTGTCAGCCCTTGTGGGGTAATTACCGCTTTTAAATATTGGGTTAAAGATCTGACCTCCCACTGGTGTCTTAATTTTCGCATTAACAGTTTTTCTAGTGTCTTAAACGTATCATACATGTTTGGTTGGGATATCCCTATGTGTTTGGGTACATTATCTGAACCTTCTGAGAAAACGAATTTCTCAATTGCCTCTTCTTTTAACGCCATATATTGCCAAATATCCATTTTATAAAATAATTCACAATATATTAATACGCTCAAATATTATAAAAATAGTGTAAAAGATAAACAATACAATAAAATAATACAATCTAAAACAATGCAAAACTGCTGGGAGCACTTTCTATGTGGTAAAGAGATCAAAACTATTATCAAATATTTAGAAAGGGCTCCACCAGCAAACTACTGGAGCTCAGCCTTTCAGTTACCAGCTGAAAAGAAGGAATAAATCAATACTATTACTATTGATTTATTCCTTCTTTTCAGCTGGTAACTGAAAGGCTGAGCTCCAGTAGTTTGCTGGTGGAGCCCTTTCTAAATATTTGATAATAGTTTTGATCTCTTTACCACATAGAAAGTGCTCCCAGCAGTTTTGCATTGTTTTAGATTGTATTATTTTATTGTATTGTTTATCTTTTACACTATTTTTATAATATTTGAGCGTATTAATATATTGTGAATTATTTTATAAAATGGATATTTGGCAATATATGGCGTTAAAAGAAGAGGCAATTGAGAAATTCGTTTTCTCAGAAGGTTCAGATAATGTACCCAAACACATAGGGATATCCCAACCAAACATGTATGATACGTTTAAGACACTAGAAAAACTGTTAATGCGAAAATTAAGACACCAGTGGGAGGTCAGATCTTTAACCCAATATTTAAAAGCGGTAATTACCCCACAAGGGCTGACACTGTTTAAATCTCCAGCCTCAGACCTATGTGGGGAAAAATTTGACTCACAATGGGAATGTTTTTTCAAAATCCAGTCCACTGCACTAGTACAACTAGTAATACAAAGAAGGGAGGAACTGGTAATTGAGTTAGAGCAATTAATAAAAGAAAAAAGGGCAATTATGGACACCTTTAGGAAGGATGATGAATACTTAAGACTCCAAAATGAATTATTTATGAAATTAGATCAAATTGAGCAAGAGATTATTGAGAAAAAAATTAAAAAATTTGCATAATACAATAGGGGTGAAAGATGCCCCAATTCCAGTTATAAATTATTCTAAAAATTATTCTAAAAATTATTCTAATTTCCCTAATAATAAAAACAAACCAGGCATAGATGTAATGACAAATGGAGCCTATAACACACCGTCTTTTTTAGTAAAAAGTCTGAGACCGCAAAAACAAGAATATATAAAACACAAACCCAAACAAAACTATCAACATTTGAAACAGCAGCAGAAAGGGGCTTATTCACAATCACAACACCACAAGAACACTATAGAGAAACAGGCACCTCAGCCAAAAATCCCTTGGTCATTTTCCCTATCCAAGGAATCATATCCACCACTAGAGTTACTCAAAGAATCAACATTAGTAACACACAAGCCAGACCCAACACCGAATATGCGGCCAAAAATATTCACAGCACAAGCACAGATACACAACCCTTTCGCACAACTGAGCACAACTACACGCAAAAGAGAACACGAAGAAGCAGAAATAAACGAGGGTCCACAGCAAAAGATAGTGAAATCACAGGAGACAATGTAATTAATTTGAGCACAAGTGAACTAACCCCTTCACAAAAATCATTACTGTCAAAAGGGTTCAAATTTGCCCCGAGTGCTAAACTCAATAAATTTGATTCATACATTGCAGTTGAAAAATATATAAAAAAATTATGTTGTAAAAAATATTTCATGAAAAACAGTATATATTAACCTGAAACAGTGACAACTAAATATCAACACGTTGATGTAAAACTTAAATCTAGGATGTATCCCAAACAAGAATTAAGTAAGGAATTGGTTACATTTAGAGGAGCTGTTGAGGCAGACATAAGAAAACTTAATCCAAAACAAAAGGGAAATATAAACCTTTCCCAACAAGAAATACAGGCAATTAAGCAATTGCAGAAAGATCTTGAGATCACAATACGCCCAGCCGACAAGGGAGGGGCGATTGTGATCCTGGACACTGAAAAATACAATAAAGAGTGTTTGAGTCAGTTGTCCGATACCACAACTTATGCTCAACTACATGAGGATCCCTTAAATTTATATTGCAAACAATTATCATTACTGTGTAATAAAGCAAAAGAAACAGGAATTTTAAATGATACAGAATATAATTTTATTTTGGGTACACAAAAAAAGATTACTCATTTTCTACTGTATCCCCAAGATACATAAGGATTCGGTCAACCCTCCTGGAAGGCCAATTGTCTCTGGCATAGGATCTTTAACAGCAAACCTGTCTCAATACTTAGATAGGTTTTTACAACTCTATGTCAGAGACACTTCTTCGTATCTTGGGGATACCTCTACAGTAGTGACAATGCTGGAAAATATGTACTGTCACCCAGATTGGATGCTTGCTACATTGGACGTGAGTTCTTTGTATACAAGCATCAATCACAATCAGGGTATACAGGCAGTGTCCAAAATCCTGTCACAAAAAGGGAATCTGGCAATTGAACAACTCCAATTCATACTGGATGGGATCAATTTTGTGCTGAACCATAATTATTTTCAATTTGGGTCCAACTATTATTTACAGACTACGGGCACCGCCATGGGTACCAGGTTCGCTCCGAGCTATGCCAATTTATTCATGGCAGCTTGGGAACAAGATACCATCACCCCAAAGCTTGGAGCGGACCTGGTCCTATGGCGGCGCTATATAGATGACATTCTGTTAGTCTGGAAGGGATCCCATTCATCATTGTTAGAGTTTATAAACCATATCAATACTAACAAGCTAAATTTGAAATTTACAGCCAATATTGATCCACATACAGTGAACTTTTTGGATCTGCATATTGAAAAGAAAGAGGAAACTTTTGCCTGTAGCACATATCAAAAAGATGTGGCCAAAAACAGCTTCATTCTGAATACAAGTTGTCACCTTCCGAGGTGGCTCTTGAATGTCCCTTATAGCCAATTTAGGCGTTTAAGAAGAAACTGTACGGTAGATGAGCAATTTGAGGCAGAGGCACTGAATATGAAAGCACAGTTCCTACAAAGAGTACCCTAATAAATTACTGGAGAACTCAATACAAAGGGTAAGACAACTTGATAGAGCCCAATTCTTTAAACCCAAAGAAGTATCTACTACCATACAAGAACCAGACATTACAGCTAAAATAATCCTACCATATAACAAAGATTACAAGATGGTGAGCAGTATTGTCCATAACCACTGGCACTTATTGAAGGATGATAAAGTCTTGGGTCCTATACTCCCGGCACATCCACCAATAGTTTATACTCGGGCTCCCGATTTGGGACTACAAGTGGCTCCCACTATAAGAAAACATCAAACTAAATGTCTGATAACCCCATGGGCTAATCTAAAAGGTTTCTACAGGTGTGGGTGCTGTCAAAACTGTAGACAGACACACTTTGATAGAAACATTAAACAGATAATATCAACATCCAATAATTTTAAATGGGAAATCAAAGAAATTTTGTCATGCAATAGTAGGGCAATAATTTATATTATTCAGTGCCCATGCCCAAAACAGTACATCGGCCGTACAAAAAGGGTATTTAAGACCAGAATAGCCGAACATATTAATAATATTAAGAAACAATCTGAAACGCATCCTCTATCCAAACATTTTAAACTATACCATGCAGGTGATCCAAGCAATATGAGCTATATGGCTATTCAATCGGTCAAACAAGACTGGAGAGGAGGTGATTTTGTGGCCAAAATGTCTAGACAGGAGTCCAAGAAAATATTCGAGTTTGGGTCCTTGATGCCTCAGGGTCTCAACTCGGAGATTGAAATTTTTGGGTTCCTCTAGGTGAGATGGGTTGGTTTACACGGGGAGTCAATGCCAGGCTGTTTTTCAGCGCATTGACCCCTCCTGCATCCCTTCCCTTCTCCCCCCAATGCCATATTCCAGACATCCCAGCATGTGATATAATATAATTATCATTATTTCAATTTTTATTTTATTTTATTTTATTTTTATTTTTATTTTTATATTGTGAGTATTTTAAATATGTATTTATGTAATGTAACATTGCAAAATGTATGCAGCAATGTACTGGTGTTTACCGATCATCTATGTAATATGGGGCAAAGATTGGGACTGTGTGGCCAGCCCAGTCCGTAATCCGACCCATATTTTGTATCAAATCTTCCTAATGCCACAACCCAGTCATTCCAGCATCTGTTACAATTTAATTTTAACTGTTTCTATTTTTATTTTTAGCATGTATCCTGCACATGTATAAATATAATGTGATAGCAAGATATATGTTGTAATACATTTGCGGTCAATTACTGTCTATGCTATTAAGGGTGAAGATTGCGGCTGTGCAGCTAGCCCAGTCCGCAATCCGACCCATATTTTATATCAAACCCAAAAAGGGTATTTAAAGTCATGACCTGTGTCTGCATTCAGCATTCTATAATTATCTACTGAGGAAGGAACATGTTTCCGAAACGCGTCTAGTGTGTATAAAGACCAGGCTATCGGTGCGGTTGTCATAAAAACGCAAGAGGATTTTTCTTCAATCATTTTTCTTCAATCCTTCTTTAAGTATTAGAAGACGTCCTACACCGCTGCAAAAGACTCCCTCTACCAAAGATCTACTAAGTGGACTGAAACTGTGTCGATATATTCAATATTGCCGCAAACACAAGGTAAACTCTGCTGTGTCCACTTCCGCTGGTCTGACAGGTTCAGGCAATCACCAGCTCAGCTCAGCTTTACCAGCTTCCGTTGGCCTGACGGCTCTAGGCGCCTGCGTCACAAACCAGCGATCGACTACCTGGCTGGACACGTGGGACGCTGAGCGAGCGGGTCTGAAGGTTTTCTCCGCAAGTAAGTGGAGCACTACTGATCGGAGGAAGTGCGGTTACTATTTGTCAGACGACACTTGAACACAGAGTCTCCCTTGCGGGAAATTACAACAAGGACACTCTTGAACCTTTCTGGTTCCAACTATCCGGCAAATCGGCATTTAAAGTCATGGACATTTGAGCGGTCCAATTGAACACCCCTTGCAGCCTAACTCTAGCCATTAGGTCTTATTCTTAGGAGTACTCCAGTTATTTAGGTTTGTGCGTGAGCTCCGCACTTATATACCTATTTACACATTTGTTTATGTATGTATGCTGATGCTGACACCAAGTCAGTTTGTTTTGATCTAGTGTATCAATAAATTTTATGCAAAAATACCGTGAGCCAGCCTATATTACTATTGATTTATTCCTTCTTTTCAGCTGGTAACTGAAAGGCTGAGCTCCAGTAGTTTGCTGGTGGAGCCCTTTCTAAATATTTGATAATAGTATTAATACATTCAATTTAAACTTAGGAAAAGTGATGATATGGACCCACAGAGCCCTGATCTAAAGATTATTGAGTCTGGGATTACAAGAAGAGACAGAAGTATTTGAGCAAGCCTACATTCACATCTGTGGCTAGTTGTCACGACCCTTGGTCATGGTCGTGACTCCTTAGGAGCCGCATGCAGTTACCCGCGGTTTTGGTGTTGTGTCAACCGCAGCTGGGGGCACTTGGTGGTTTGCCTCAGGTGCGGTTGCCGCGGATAACAAGCATGCGTGCGGTTGCCCTTGGCAACGTGTTTTATGTGCACTCCCTTTGTCTGTTTGTGGTGCACTAGGTTTTGTGTTGTATGCACGGAGACACCTTCCTTTACCTGCGGTTGTCCGCGGCAACGTTGTTGTTGGGTGCATGTGGTGGCAGGGTCTCGGCCTGCTGGCTGTTCCCCAGAACATTCCTGCCACGCATGCCGTTGCTGGCGGTAACAGGTGAGTGTGTTTGTGTGTTTCTTAGTTTGTGTGCACTTCCCCTTATATGTGAGTTTTCCCTTCTGTGTGCTGGAAGGGTTAACTTCCTTCCCAGTGTGTGTGATGTCACTGGGTGTGGTTGACCGGTGGGTGTGGCTTTTTGGCCTATATAGCCTGAGTCTCTTGCAGGCTTCAGTAGGTTGCTTCAGCCCTGCTAGCTGGAGCAGTCTCCTGTGTATTTTACCATCTACCAGTGGGGGCCTCCCTTCTGGTCATAAAACTATTGTTACACGGTGTTATCTAGGTGTGTGTGGGGTTTCTGTATCATTGCAGCTTATGGTCCGGGTCCCTGTGTGATGTCTGTGTGTGCTGTCATTGTTGGTGTCCTGAACTAACAGCACCTGCATATGGGTTCCTGGTTGTGTTGCTCTGTGACAGGTGAGTGTTGTGTTGATTGCGTTTGCCTGTCACTGCCATAAGGTGTTTACTGTTTCCCCTTGTTGCTTGGCCATTGAGACTCCTGCTCCTCCGTGCCAAGGAGGAGTAGGTCGCCTCACCCAGCTCCTAAGTCAGGGATCTGCGGAGGGTCAGCAGGGATCCGAGGTTCCTGAGTATGGGCCCTCCTAGCATCAAGGTCGGCCCATGCAGGTAGGAGACAGGGTCAGAGTTAGGGACATAACAGGAGGTGACCTGCTCCCTAATTCTGTGTTGTTTGGCCAAGTGGTAACCCTACCATCTCCTGGCACCGCACGGCTGGGGGTTTCCCCCACCACCAGCCGTGACACTAGTTCTCCAAAATGTGTGGAAGAACCTCACTGTCGAGTTCCTTCAAAAACTGTGTGTGTACCTAGACAAATTGATGCTGTTTTGAAGACAAAGGGCAGTCACACCAAGTAATTAAATTTAGATTTCTCTTTTGTTCATTCACTTTGCATATTATCAATAGATAAAAATAAACTATTAACACTTGTATTTTTGAAACCATTCTTACTTTGCAGCATTATTCTACATCTGCCTAAAACTCTAAAACTAGCCACACAGCACCTTCTATGCAGGCCTAGTACATTCTCACCACCTTTTACAATCTTATCCAGAAAGCAGCTACTCTGTTCTCACTTATATCTCACAGTGCAGACAAGGCTCAGATCTATTGGTTACAAGCAAGCTACATATCTAGTAGGCTCCATAGTAACCAAATTCAAAGTATGTAATCCTCACACACCTAATGGTGTCCATTACGCAACCTTACATGCACCCTCCAAGCTTCTTCTCTTGATATTGTATCAAGGTGCACCAACTACAACAAGCATTTCCCTACTAGCGTCAGACACCTTTTGTGCTCACTTCATCTCTAGCAAATTTCTCCAACCAGCTGATTGATGAATGACAAGTTATCACTACGGCCAGTCAATGTATTGCAGTAGTCTCTAAGGTAATAAAGTGTTCATTTAAAGGAACATGCAGTCTTTTTATCTACAGGAGGAAGAAAAGAAGCTTTCACATATAACATGATACATTTCTTGGTGATGACAAAATATGCTATGAACATAACATCCATAAGTTGCTCAAATGTAGAAACCATTCTATAACCATAAACACAAAGAGAATATAACTAGCTCAATGCACAGTTATAGAACACATACAAACACTATGGCCACTGTTAGCTCTCAATGTGCCAGATTGATAGCAAGTTTTTGGCATCAATAATGATGAATTAGACAGGGCAGATGACCCCACCCACATGATGCTCTCACTTGACTCTCGACATGCCCTCTTAAGGTTGGCATGAAATCCAGATTGTGACTAGGAAAGCTGCAAATTGCATTGAAAAGTCAGGGATTCTAAATAAAAAACAGTATGCGGAATGTAAAATATTCCTCTATGTGGAATGATACATTTTCCTCTATCTTTTGCATTACATTTTTGCATCAATTGCAAATTATGTATTGTATTTTGTTTTCCATTCATATTTACAGGTGCTCCCTCAAAATTCTGTCTAGATTAGCTCTAATTCCTGACACACACACATGATCTAACAGCATATGTCACATTGAATGGGCTGAAGAGGATTATAAAACCATGTCTGATACTGTACCCATCCGTGGGTGTGTCTGATATTGCAGCTCAGCTACATGGAAGTGAGTGGGAGGGATCTGCAGTACAATACACAAACTGTGGACAGACAACAGCCATATTTTTTCTAATGCTATACAATAAAAAAAAGGAACACTGAAAATGCTATAAAATAAAAATATTATCACTGCTGTTCTAGTGTAGCTGCTCCAGAATTCCTCCCAGTTTATTTATTTTTATTTTTATTTTTTACTTTAAAGCTATGTATTTTGTAACCATCCTAAAATGGGATGACGAATAAAATTGCAATTCTGACAGTTTTTTATTTACTATTGATATAGATAGATATAATATAAAATCTTAGCGCTTCAAAATGAGATATAAAATAGCAAAATGTTTATCGCTCCATGTCTATGTAATGTTTCAGTTCTGTTCACAGAGCCTTTCTCAAGACTCGAGAAAGGCTCTGAGGAGCTGAAACGTTTTATGGACATGGAGCAATAAACACTTTGTTATTTTGGAACTAATCTTGAAGTGCTCAGATTTATTTATATATATATATATTTTTTTACAGCATTGAACATTAGCCAGCTGTGCTCAGCAATGAAATAGTATGTCATTGAGTGAAAAGGGGTTAATACGTTTGACCTTGCTGACAGATGTTTTTCAATTTTTTAGATGTGTGAGAGAAGATGTGAATTCTCACCTTTAGCTTTTGTTTTTTTTTGCTGTAATAGCCAAAAACAAAAAAAACGCGTTTATTAAGCCCAAAATTGAAAAAATATATATTTAAGCTAATGCACGGATGTAGCAGGGTTAACACACATGCTTTATGAGATATGTTATCTAAACTAAATGCAACTAAATGTGTTAAGAATTTGCTTTTAAATGGCACTTGTTTCAAAATAACGCGATGAGTTAAGAAATTTGAGTTAAGAGTGTGTGTGTTACCCCTGCTACATCTGTAGATTTAACGATCAAGCATCTTAAAGTAATGAAGGAAAATTGAGGCCAACAGACAGGATAAAGCAATCTTTTGAAAGGATTTGGAGTCATTAGATTATATTTTACTTTGGATTGAGAACTAGAGATGAGCAAATCGAAGTTGATGAAGTGGAATTCGATCCGAATTTCAGGAAAAATTAGATTTGCACCGGATCCAAATTTCCTTACGCTTCATGGAAACACATCGCATTTTTTACTAAAATGGATGTTGCACGTGTGAGGACAAGGAGCAAGGAACTCTGGGAAGGTGGGATCACCCATAATGCCATGCATGCAGCCAATCAGCAGCCAGGAAACCCCTGTGATGTCAGAGCCCTATAAATAGCCTCAGCCATCTTGGATTCTGCCATTTTCCAGTGTACTTAGTGCAGGGAGAGACGTCAGCAGGCGCTAGGAACAGTGCTAGGAAAGACTTCATTGTGCTGAAAAAACGATTTACAAGTTCAGGGAAAGATTAGTCAGGGTGTAGGGAAAGGATAGGGAGTAATAATTCTACAGCATTTATGTAGAAATTGCTGGTTTGTGTGCGGATGCACACAGTAGGGTATTTGTTTGGCGCACAAAAGACGACCTCAGTCAGCGGATTTTTGATGAAATAGCTGTTTTTATTGTTCAGTAGACAACGCGTTTCGGAGTTTATAACTCCTTTATCAAGTCTTATGGGGCGTCAGCAAAAAGACTGGCCAGATGGCTGGAGCGTCTGGTTTAGCTGGTCTGGTTCCTTCACAGTCCCTAGGAGTCCTTGGCAACTCCACCTAAGGGACCGAACGGGTACTGGCAGCACCGACCATCCAAAACCCCCCCCCCACCTTTTTTCTCCACGTGTACCTGCCTTCACGGACGTTGTGCTCCAACCCGCACAACACCAAAAGGTGAGCACACTTCAACCACTTCGTCAAACCACATAACTGCTACCCACCACCCTATGAGCGCCTCTCCCTTCTCCTTTTTCTCCCGCCGAATTACAGCATTTATGTAGAACAGTAGGGGAGGTTACAGCCTGGGTAATAGGAACAATCCTATTACACCTTGCTGCACTGACTGGGGATCCAAATTTTCATTATACAGCTTTGTAATTCCAGCAAACCTTTCTTGTTATTGGGGTGCAAGTGCTGTTTGATACAGCCATTAATAGGGTTAATTACAAGGAAACATTTCTACGTTTTATTTGCCCTTGTGCGGTACAGTTATATGTTCTAAAGTATTTTTTGGCTTGGAAAAAAAGGGCTTATTAGCCGTTGTGTGGTAAAGTGCTAAAATTACAGCACTTTTTGTTGTGTATTAGTGGCAAAAGAAAAATATGTTTGCCATTCAGTGGTGCAGTTATATGTTCTAAAGCCTTTTGCGGCATGTATTAGTGCCCAAAAATTATACTGTATATATTTGCCGTTCAGCAGTAAAGTTATATGCTCTAAAGCCCTTTTTATCATGTATTAGTGGCAAAAAAATATATATTATTTGCCGTTCAGTGGAGCAGTTATATGTTCTAAAGCCCTTTTTGTTGTGTATTAGTGGCAAAAGAAATATATGTTTGCCATTCAGCGGAGCAGTTATATGTTCTAAAGCCCTTTTTGTGTGTATTAGGCCTCATGCACATGACCGTTGTTGGGTTCCGTGTACGTTGTTCCGTTTTCCGTGATTTTCTGCCGACCCATTGACTTTCAATGGGTCCGTTGAAAACTCAGAAAATGCACCGTTTGTCATCCGCGTCCGTGATCCGTGTTTCCAGTCCGTGAAAAAAATATGACCTGTGCTATTTTTTTCACTGACAACGGTTCGCGGACCCATTCAAGTCAATGGGTCCGTGAAAAAACACGGAGGCACACAAGATTGTCATCCGCGTCCGTGATCCGTGTCCGTTTTTTTCCTATCACTTTCAAGGCAAACTTGACTTAGATTTTTTTTTCACTTTTCATGTGATCCTCTAAAAATCAAGGAAGACACACGGGGAAAAAAACGGAAACGGATCACGGAACAACGGAACCCCGTTTTGCGGACCGTGAAAAAATACTGTCGTGTGCATGGGGCCTTAGTGGCACATAAAAATTATTTGTCGTTGTGTGGTGAATTAAGAAAATTACAGACCTTTTTGGCGTGTATTAGTGGGAAAAAAAGGGCTTATTAGCCGTTGTGTGGTGAAGTGAGAAAATTACATCCCATTTTGGGGTGTTTCAATTTCCTTTTTATTTATTTATCTGATCTGACAGTATGTCAGACAATGAAGTGCCAGGCCCTGCACAGGGGAGAGGCAGAGGCCTAAATGTTTCTGGCGCAGGCACAGGTCACAGCAGAGTAAGGAGGCGTGGCAGCAGGAGTCGCAGTGAAAGGCCTGAGCTCCCAGTGTCATCCAGCGGTTCTTGAATGGTTGACTCGGTCATCTCTGTTTTGGATCCACTCAGTTTTTTTTTTGCGTTTAGCAATACTGATGGATTATTGAGCAAATGCTGACCAAGTGAAGGCATATGCTCCGCAGACAGGATCCATTTTTTCTGGGTAATTGTTCTGACAGATCAGAGAATGGGGAAAATGAATCAGTGACGTCAACACAAACTTACTGATGACACCCTCTCCACTCTGTCGGGGGGCTCTATTAGTATAAGCGTTTAATAGAACAGGTTCTGTAGACATCTATGTGGAATCAGCTGACGAGGGTGTAAAAGGAGTGCGCTTCTTCTTGACGCTAACATCGACGTGTAAGACTGAGTTCATACTTGAGTTATTTGGTCAGTTTTGACCCCGAAACAGCCCAAATAAGTGAAGTGTGCAGTGATTCTAAGAGCGCCTGTCATCTGCATGTCATACTGACTCACAGTATTATTTCACTACCACAGCAGACTACCTATGCGTGTTACTGCAAGGCACAGTGTTCTATACCACTATAAAGGCTCTCTGCAGCTATGAAAAAGTTTTTTTTTTACGCGATTCGCCACAAATAAATTTAGATCTAAACAAATTTTTTTAAAAAATTTGGCGAACAGACCAAATTCGCTCATCTCTATTGAGAACCATAAGTCAAATGTGATTTCATTTTAAAAATTATGGTGGGTTAGGCTACTTTCACACTAGCATTTTTGCTGGATCTGGCAGGGTTCAGCAAAAACGCTTCCGTTATTGATAATACAACCATCGGCATCTGTTATGAACGGATCTGGTTGTATTATCTTTAACATTGCCAAGACAGATCCGTCATGAACTCCATTGAAAGTCAATGGAGGAAGGATCTGTTTTCTATTGTGTCAGATAGTGTCAGAGAAAACGGATCTGTCCCCATTGACTTGCATTGGGGGTCATGCCAGATCGTATTGCTCCGCATCCCAGGACGGAAAACAAACTACAACATGTTGCGGTTTGCTCTCCGGTATGGGAACTCAACTAAACTGTTCAGTTCAGTTTTGCCCCTATTGACAATGAATGGGGACAAAACTGAAGCATTTTTTCCGGTATTGAGCCCCTATGACAGATCTCAATACCGGAAAACTAAAACGCTAGTGTGAAAGTAGCCTTAGTGGTCCCTTTTTTGCAGTGTGATATAAAATATTGCATTTCATGTTACGTACCATACTTTGTACACACGTATACTTTTTTTAACTAAGGATAGGTCTTCAAGAATCTCGGAGAACTCCTTATAATATTGTAACTGTGCTTGCTTGTAGCATTGATGTTGAACTGGCTTCTAACAGTGACACTGTGATACTTTGTTTCCATGATTTTAAAAGTACCATATTTTACCAGGTGAATGAGGTATTTTGCCTTGAAGAATTGCTTAATGGGAAATTGTCCTCACAACGAAAACCAGGATTGGTCTTATGTTGATTAGTGCTCTGTGTGGTATGTTCTTTTGGCATAACCTTGCATATTGCACAGTGTACAAATAACCACAAGGCCAACAACCAGTGACCAAATAACAGCATCATACATAAAAATGCAATAACACTGCTAGAGATGAGCGAATCGAATCCCACAAAATGGAATTCGATCCGAATTTCAGGATAAATTCGATTCGCCTTGAAGCCGAATTTCCTTGTGCTTCGTGTTAACAAATCAATTTAACCTGAAATAGTGTGAACAACAAAAAAATTCATACTTACCTCCTCCATTCGATCGCGATGGGCCGCCAGATGCCATCTTGATTGAAGATCTCGGCTAAAATCCCATGCATAACGACATAATCTTGCTCCGCGCGACATTTCGCTCCAGATCTTCAAGCAAGATGACGGCAGACAGTCCATCGCGAGCAAATGGAGGCGGTAAGTTTGCTAAAAAAAAAAATAATGTTCATTTCTCACTGATTTTACACTCAGATGCCGCCATCATGTATGAACGACGCTTTTGCGGTGTACAATGACCGGGGGGGGGGGGGGGGGGGGGGCGGGGCACGGCACTATCACAGCTCCCTGTCATTGCACCCACCAAATCAAACTTTTCATAAATTTGCTCATCTCTAAACACTGCATTGCAATGTCAAATAATGGTGCGATGCAATTAACATTAAAGAGGTTCTTCGCTGTAAACAAACCCTAATTGTTAAAAGCATTCCTTGACAGTAACCAGATCACAAAGTCTTTCTCTTCTTTTGGGACCTGCTACAATAAGCTGCATTCTGTGTAGAAACCTGATAGCCAGTGGTCATTTTCTATGCAGTGCTTCCCCAAGTGAAGTTAAACATTACATAGTGCCTATTCAAATCAATGGTTTATCTGATTTCAAAAACTTCTTAAGGGTTTCTTTTTTATTTCAGAATCTCAACATTTATCAGCCAATAAATCACCAACCTAGACCTTAGATGCATATGGTTCTTTTTGCCTTCAGCAGTATGCCTAAACAGCAGTTTATGACCACATAGGGGTATTGTCGTCAATTATATAAGAACATATGTGGTGCTTTTTTCCCCTATTACAACTTTTTTTTTTTTATGTGTTTTTTATTTCCCATCCAAATCTTATAAAATTCTATGAAACATATGTGGGCTCAAAACAATCACTACACTCCAAGGTGAATTCCTTGAAGGATGTAGTTTTCAAAATGGGGTAACCTCTTGATGTTTTCCATTGTAAAACCACTCCAGTAAAATTTGCCCTTAAAAAGCCAAATGGTACCCCTTCCCTACTAAGTATTACATTGCCCCCCCAGAATGTCAGACGGTCCTTCAGTGGGCCCAAGCTCTGATACAATAGGGGACCAAACCCATTTGGCTGCCTTCGGAGCCAGTCACTGACTGAACTAGGATCTATTTCTTTAATTCAAACCCTATTAGACTTTATGCAAGATTGGGCCTTGAGAATAGTTTCTAAGCCCTGCCATATCCCCCATACAGTACAGCAGTTTATGACCACATATAGAATTTTGATATATTTTGGAGAAATACGGGATGCTGATAAATTTTTGAGGATTGTGTTTAAAGGGCTTGTGTCTCTTCTGCAAATAACATTTATTATGTAGAGAAAGTTAATACAAGGCACTTACTAATGTATTGGGATTGTCCTTATTGCCTCCTTTGCTGGCTTGATTCATTTTTCCATCACATTATATACTGCTCGTTTCTATGGTTACAACCACCATGTAATCCAACAATGGTGGCCATGCTTGCACACTATAGAGGAAAGCACCAGTCTATGTGAGCTCCCATGATTTCAGTCACCAGAGAGGTCGGCACTTTTTCTTATAGTGTATAAGCACGGCCACCGCTGATGGATTGCAGGGTGGTCGTAATCATGGAAATGAGCAATGTATAATGTGACGGAAAAATGAATCTAGCCAGCAATCACACTACATTAGTAAGTGCCTTGTTTTAAGGGTGGTTTCACATCACATTTAATACCTCCATTTGACAGATACTTTAGAAAAAAAAAGGATACAAAAATACAGAACACCACATTCTTATATCCTGCACAATCCAGTAAAAAAAAGTATATATTTTTTTACAATGGGAAAAAAATATATACTTTTTATTTATTTTTCTACAGTGGAACTCAACCGTACAGACATGCTCAACCTGCGGCCCTCCAGCTGTTGCAAAACTACAACTCCCAGCATGCCCGAACAGCCTACAGCTATCAGCCTACAGCAGGGCATTGTGAGAGTTGTAGTTTTACAACAGCTGGAGGGACACAGGTTGAGCGTGCCTGATTTAAAGTATAAATTTTTTGTATAGGTTAAATGGATGGGAAAAACATGATGTAAACCCAGCCTAACTTTCTCTACATGATAAATGCCACTTGCTGAAGTGACAAAACCCCTTTAAAGAGGACCTTTTATCGGTCCGAACATTGTATGATAATTATCAGGCTACATAGAGCGGCGCCCCGGGATCTCACTGCACTTACTATTATCCCTGGGCGCCGCTCCGTTCGCCCGCTGTGTCCTCTGGTATCTTCACTGAATTGGTTCTACTAGTCGGAGTTTGCCCTGTTTCTCCCTGGGCATTTCTTCTCCCAGGCTGTAGCAGCGCAGATCTCACAGCCTGGGAGGTTCTGAGAAGGAACGCACAGGAAGAAACAGGGCATACTCCGCCTCGTAGAACCAATTCAGTGAAGATACCAGAGGACACAGCGGGCAAACGGAGCGGCGCCCAGGGATAATAGTAAGTGCAGTGAGATCCCGGGGCGCCGCTCTATGTAGCCTGATAATTATCATACAATGTTCGGACCGATGAAAGGTCCTCTTTTAGTCAAGCGGCAAACTAGAGCCACATAGGGAATATTTTTGTAAACTGCAGAATCAGGGGTAAAACATATTGATTCTTTTATTTATTTTTTTGCTGTTAAGCCCTGCTTTGCTGCAGAAACAATTGACAAAAAAAAAATATGCAAGGAAAATTTGACCTCCATTTTATTTTAATTTCTGTGAAACAAGTAAAAGGTGAACCGTTTCTGAATTCAGTTTTAAAATTGTTCTTGAAAATTTGAAATATTGCTGCTAACTAGGGATGAGCGAACCTGAACTGTATAGTTCGGGTTCGTACCGAATTTTGGGGTGTCCGTGACACGGACCCGAACCCGAACATTTTCGTAAAAGTCCGGGTTCGGGTTCGGTGTTCGGCGCTTTCTTGGCGCTTTTTGAAAGGCTGCAAAGCAGCCAATCAACAAGCGTCATACTACTTGCCCCAAGAGGACATCACAGCCATGCCTACTATTGGCATGGCTGTGATTGGCCAGTGCAGAATGTGACCCAGCCTCTATATAAGCTTGGGTCACGTAGCGCTGCACGTCACTCTGCTGTGCTTAGTGTAGGGAGAGGTTGCAGCTGCGACGTTAGGGCGAGATTAGGCAGTGATTAACTCCTCCAAAAGACTTCATTCAGTGATCGATCTACAGCTGTGGATCATTGAACTGCTGCTATTCAATTGCTCACTGTTTTTAGGCTGCCCAGAGCGTTTTTCAGTCACTTTTTCTGGGGTGATCGGCAACCATTTTGTGGCTTGTGGTGCGCCAGCACAAGCTGCCACCAAGTCCATTTAACCATCAATAGTGTGGTTATTTTTTGCTATATCCTACATCAGGGGCAAGCTGTCACCAAGTCCATTTAACCATCAATAGTGTGGTTATTTTTTGGCTATATCCTACATCAAGGGCAAGCTGCCACCAAGTCCATTTAACCATCAATAGTGTGGTTATTGGGGCAAGCTGCCACCAAGTCCATTTAACCATCAATAGTGTGGTTATTTTTTGGCTATATCCTACATCAGGGTCAAGCTGCCACAAAGTCCATTTAACCATCAATAGTTTGGTTATTTAAATCTATCCCTAAAAGGGAATATTAGATTCAAGGTGCAGATAGGGATATTCTCAATAACTTCACACACACGCTACTGTGCATATCCAAGTCTAATTCTGTGTGTAAACGTATACCTGTCACCCAGCTCCTAAAAAATAGGCCTCAAATTTATATTCATCCAAATCTGTCATTATTGCTGTAGCTGGTCAAGTTATTTAGTGTCCGTCAAAGCACAGTTTTTGTTCTGGGTTGAAATACAATTCCCAATTTTGCAATTCACTAAATTTGTGGTTTCTGCTGTATCAGGCCTACTTTAAATCTATCCCTAAAAGGGTATATAAGATTCAAGGTGCAGATAGGGTTATTCTCAATAACTTCACACACACGCTACTGTGCAATTCCAAGTCTAATTCTGTGTGTAAACGCATACCTGTCACCCAGCGCCTAAAAAATAGGCCTCAAATTTATATTCAGCAAAATCTGTCATTATTGCTTTAGCTGGTCAAGTTATTTAGTGTCCGTCAAAGCACAGTTTTTGTTCTGGGTTGAAATACAATTCCCAATTTTGCAATTCTCTAAATGAGTGGTTTCTGCTGTATTAGGCCTACTTTAAATCTATCCCTAAAAGGGTATATAAGATTCAAGGTGCAGATAGGGTTATTCTCAATAACTTCACACACACGCTACTGTGCAATTCCAAGTCTAATTCTGTGTGTAAACGCATACCTGTCACCCAGCGCCTAAAAAATAGGCCTCAAATTTATATTCAGCAAAATCTGTCATTATTGCTTTAGCTGGTCAAGTTATTTAGTGTCCGTCAAAGCACAGTTTTTGTTCTGGGTTGAAATACAATTCCCAATTTTGCAATTCTCTAAATGAGTGGTTTCTGCTGTATCAGGCCTACTTTAAATCTATCCCTAAAAGGGTATATAAGATTCAAGGTGCAGATAGGGTTATTCTCAATAACTTCACACACACGCTACTGTGCAGATCCAAGTCTAATTCTGTCCGTAAACGTATACCTGTCACCCAGCGCCTAAATAATAGGCCTCAAATTTATATTCAGCTAAATCTGTCATTACTGCTGTGCCTGTATTAGTGTAATACGGTACCTAAATAGATAGCCAGATAGTGTTAGGTGTTTGTAAAAAAAAAGGCCTGAATTGGAATTCAATAAATTGGGCCAAATAATATTTTTCTTATTGTGGTGAACGGTAACAATGAGGAAAACATCTAGTAAGGGACGCGGACGCGGACATGGTCGTGGTGGTGTTAGTGGACCCTCTGGTGCTGGGAGAGCACGTGGTCATTCTGCCACAGCCACACGTCCTAGTGAACCAACTACCTCAGGTCCCAGTAGCCAGCAGAATTTACAGCGATATTTTGTGGGGCCCAATGCCGTTCTAAGGATGGTAAGGCCTGAGCAGGTACAGGCATTAGTCAATTGGGTGGCCGACAGTGGATCCAGCACGTTCACATTATCTCCCACCCAGTCTTCTGCAGAAAGCGCACAGATGGCGCATGAAAACCAAGCCCATCAGTCTGTCACATCACCCCCATTCATATCAGGGAAACTGTCTGAGCCTCAAGTTATGCAGCAGTCTCTTATGCTGTTTGAAGACTCTGCTGGCAGGGTTTCCCAAGGGCATCCACCTAGCCCTTCCCCAGGGGTGGAAGAGATAGAATGCACTAACGCACAACCACTTATGTTTCCTGATGATGAGGACATGGGAATACCACCTCAGCACTTCTCTGATGATGACGAAACACAGGTGCCAACTGCTGCGTCTTTCTGCAGTGTGCAGACTGAACAGGAGGTCAGGGATCAAGACTGGGTGGAAGACGATGAAGGGGACGATGAGGTTCTAGATCCCACATGGAATGAAGGTCGTGCCACTGACTTTCACAGTTCGGAGGAAGAGGCAGTGGTGAGACCGAGCCAACAGCGTAGCAAAAGAGGGAGCAGTGGGCAAAAGCAGAACACCCGCCGCCAAGAGACTCCGCCTGCTACTGACCGCCACCATCTGGGACCGAGCACCCCAAAGGCAGCTTCAAGGAGTTCCCTGGCATGGCACTTCTTCAAACAATGTACTGACGACAAGACCCGAGTGGTTTGCACGCTGTGCCATCAGAGCCTGAAGCGAGGCATTAACGTTCTGAACCTTAGCACAACCTGCATGACCAGGCACCTGCATGCAAAGCATGAACTGCAGTGGAGTAAACACCTTAAAAACAAGGAAATCACTCAGGCTCCCCCTGCTACCTCTTCTGCTGCTGCCGCCTCGGCCTTTTCTGCTGCTGCCGCCGCCTCGGCCTCTTCCTCCACCTCTGGAGGAACGTTGGCACCTGCCGCTCAGCAAACATGGGATGTACCACCAACACCACCACCTGCGTCACCAAGCATCTCAACCATGTCACACGGCAGCGTTCAGCTCTCCATCTCACAAACATTTGAGAGAAAGCGTAAATTCCCACATAGCCACCCTCGATCCCTGGCCCTGAATGCCAGCATTTCTAAACTACTGGCCTATGAAATGCTGTCATTTAGGCTGGTGGACACAGACAGCTTCAAACAGCTCATGTCGCTTGCTGTCCCACAGTATGTTGTTCCCAGCCGCCACTACTTCTCCAAGAGAGCCGTGCCTTCCCTGCACAACTAAGTATCCGATAAAATCAAGTGTGCACTGCGCAACGCCATCTGTGGCAAGGTCCACCTAACCACAGATACGTGGACCAGTAAGCACGGCCAGGGACGCTATATCTCCCTAACTGCACACTGGGTAAATGTAGTGGCGGCTGGGCCCCAGGCGGAGAGCTGTTTGGCGCACGTCCTTCCGCCGCCAAGGATCGCAGGGCAACATTCTTTGCCTCCTGTCTCCTCCTACTCAGCTTCCTCCTCCTCTTCTTCCACCTGCTCATCCAGTCAGCCACACAGCTTCACCACCAACTTCAGCACAGCCTGGGGTAAATGTCAGCAGGCCATTCTGAAACTCATATGTTTGGGGGACAGGCCCCACACCGCACAGGAGTTGTGGCGGGGTATAGAACAACAGACCGACGAGTGGTTGCTGCCAGTGAGCCTCAAGCCCGGCCTGGTGGTGTGCGATAATGGGCGAAATCTTGTTGCAGCTCTGGGACTAGCCGGTTTGACGCACATCCCTTGCCTGGCGCATGTGCTGAATTTGGTAGTGCAGAAGTTCATTCGCAACTACCCCGACATGTCAGAGCTGCTGCATAAAGTGCGGGCCGTCTGTTCGTGCTTCCGGCATTCACATCCTGCTGCTGCTCGCCTGTCTGCGCTACAGCGTAACTTCGGCCTTCCCGCTCACCGCCTCATATGCGACGTGCCCACCAGGTGGAACTCCACCTTGCACATGCTGGACAGACTGTGCGAGCAGCAGCAGGCCATAGTGGAGTTTCAGCTGCAGCACGCACGGGTCAGTCGCACTGCGGAACAGCACCACTTCACCACCAATGACTGGGCCTCCATGCGAGACCTGTGTGCCCTGTTGCGCTGTTTCGAGTACTCCACAAACATGGCCAGTGGCGATGACGCCGTTATCAGCGTTACAATACCACCTCTATGTCTCCTTGAGAAAACACTTAGGGCGATGATGGAAGAGGAGGTGGCCCAGGAGGAGGAGGAAGAAGAGGGGTCATTTTTAGCACTTTCAGACCAGTCTCTTCGAAGTGACTCAGAGGGAGGTTTTTTGCAACACCAGAGGCCAGGTACAAATGTGGCCAGACAGGGCCCACTACTGGAGGACGAGGAGGACGAGGATGAGGAGGAGGTGGAGGAGGATGAGGATGAAGCATGTTCACAGCGCGGTGGCACCCAACGCAGCTCGGGCCCCTCACTGGTGCGTGGCTCGGGGGAAACGCAGGACGATGACGATACGCCTCCCACAGAGGACAGCTTGTCCTTACCTCTGGGCAGCCTGGCACAAATGAGCCACTACATGCTGCAGTGCCTGCGCAACAACAGCAGAGTTGCCCACATTTTAACGTGTGCGGACTACTGGGTTGCCACCCTGCTGGATCCCCGGTACAAACACAATGTGCCCACCTAACTTCTTGCACTGGAGCGTGATAGGAAGATGCGCGAGTACAAGTGCACGTTGGTAGACACGCTACTGAGAGCATTTTCAAATGTCACAGGGGAACAAGTGGAAGCCCAAGGCGAAGGCAGAGGAGGAGCAAGAGGTCGCCAACGCAGCTGTGTCACGGCCAGCTCCTCTGAGGGCAGGGTTAGCATGGCAGAGATGTGGAAAAGTTTTGTCACCACGCCACAGCTAACTGCACCACCACCTGATACGGAACGTGTTAGCAGGAGGCAACATTTCACTAACATGGTGGAACTGTACCTGTGCACACCCCTCCACGTACTGACTGATGGTTCGGCCCCATTCAACTTCTGGGTCTCCAAATTGTCCACGTGGCCAGAGCTAGCCTTTTATGCCTTGGAGGTGCTGGCCTGCCCGGCGGCCAGCGTTTTGTCTGAACGTGTATTCAGCACGGTAGGGGGCGTCATTACAGACAAACGCAGCCGCCTGTCTACAGCCAATGTGGACAAGCTGACGTTCATAAAAATGAACCAGGCATGGATCCCACAGGACCTGTCCATCCCTTGTGCAGATTAGACATTAACTACCTCCCCTTAACCATATATTATTGTACTCCAGGGCACTTCCTCATTCAATTCTATTTTTATTTTCATTTTACCATTATATTGCAGGGCAACCCAAAGTTGAATGAACCTCTCCTCTGTCTGGGTGCCGGGGCCTAAAAATATCTGACAGTGGCCTGTTCCAGTGGTGGGTGACATGAAGCCTGATGCTCTGCTATGACATGAAGACTGATTCTCTGCAGACATGAAGCCAGATTCTCTGCTATGGGACCTCTCTCCTCTGTCTGGGTGCCGGGGCCTAAATTGTATGACAATGGACTGTTCCAATGTTGGGTGACGTGAAGCATGATTCTCTGCTATGACATGAAGACTGATTCTCTGCTGACATGAAGCCTGAATCTCTGCTATGGGACCTCTCTCCTCTGCCTGGGTGCCTGGGCCTAAATATGTGATAATGGACTGTTCCAGTGGTGGGTGACGTGAAGCATGATTCTCTGCTATGACATGAAGACTGATTCTCTGCTGACATGAAGCCAGATTCTCTGCTATGGGACCTCTCTCCTCTGTCAGGGTGCCGGGGCCTAAATATATGACAATGGACTGTTCCAGTGGTGGGTGACGTGAAGCCTGATTCTCTGCTATGACATGAAGACTGATTCTCTGCTGACATGAAGCCTGAATCTCTGTTATGGGACCTCTCTCCTCTGTCTGGGTGCCAGGGCCTAAATATATGACAATGGACTGTTCCAGTGGTGGGTGACGTGAAGCCTGATTCTCTGCTATGACATGAAGACTGATTCTCTGCTGACATGAAGCCTGAATCTCTGTTATGGGACCTCTCTCCTCTGTCTGGGTGCCGGGGCCTAAAAATATCTGACAGTGGCCTGTTCCAGTGGTGGGTGACATGAAGCCTGATTCTCTGCTATGACATGAAGACTGATTCTCTGCTGAGTCGCTGACATGAAGCCTGAATCTCTGTTATGGGACCTCTCTCCTCTGTCTGTGTGCCGGGGCCTAAATTATATGACAATGGACTGTTCCAATGTTGGGTGACGTGAATTATGATTCTCTGCTATGACATGAAGACTGATTCTCTGCTGACATGAAGCCAGATTCTATGTTATGGGACCTCTCTCCTCTGTCTGGGTGCCGGGGCCTAAATTGTATGACAATGGACTGTTCCAATGTTGGGTGACGTAAAGCATGATTCTCTGCTATGACATGAAGACTGATTCTCTGCTGACATGAAGCCTGAATCTCTGCTATGGGACCTCTCTCCTCTGCCTGGGTGCCTGGGCCTAAATATCTGACAATGGACTGTTCCAGTGGTGAGTGACGTGAAGCCTGATTCTCTGCTATGACATGAAGACTGATTCTCTGCTGACATGAAGCCTGAATCTCTGTTATGGGACCTCTCTCCTCTGTCTGGGTGCCGGGGCCTAAAAATATCTGACAGTGGCCTGTTCCAGTGGTGGGTGACATGAATCCTGATTCTCTGCTATGACATGAAGACTGATTCTCTGCTGAGTCGCTGACATGAAGCCTGAATCTCTGTTATGGGACCTCTCTCCTCTGTCTGGATGCCGGGGCCTAAATTATATGACAATGGAATGTTCCAATGTTGGGTGACGTGAATTATGATTCTCTGCTGACATGAAGCCAGATTCTATGTTATGGGACCTCTCTCCTCTGTCTGGGTGCCGGGGCCTAAATTGTATGACAATGGACTGTTCCAATGGTGGGTGACGTGAAGCATGTTTCTCTGCTATGACATGAAGACTGATTCTCTGCTGACATGAAGCCTGAATCTCTGCTATGGGACCTCTCTCCTCTGCCTGGGTGCCTGGGCCTAAATATCTGACAATGGACTGTTCCAGTGGTGGGTGACGTGAAGCCTGATTCTCTGCTATGACATGAAGACTGATTCTCTGCTGACATGAAGCCAGATTCTCTGCTATGGGACCTCTCTCCTCTGTCTGGGTGCCTGGGCCTAAATATCTGACAATGGACTGTTCCAGTGGTGGGTGACGTGAAGCCTGATTCTCTGCTATGACATGAAGACTGATTCTCTGCTGACATGAAGCCAGATTCTATGTTATGGGACCTCTCTCCTCTGCCTGGGTGCCGGGGCCTAAATATCTGACAATAGACTGTTCCAGTTTTGGGTGACGTGAAGCCTGATTCTCTGCTATGACATGAAGACTGATTCTCTGTTGACATGAAGCCTGATTCTCTGCTATGGGACCTCTCTCCAATTGATTTTGGTTAATTTTTATTTATTTTATTTTTATTTTAATTCATTTCCCTATCCACCCTTGTTTGCAGGGGATTTAACTACATTTTGCTGCATTTTGCAGCCCTCTAGCCCTTTCCTGGGCTGTTTTACAGCCTTTTTAGTGCCGAAAAGTTCGTGTCCCCATTGACTTCAATGGGGTTCGGGTTCGGGACGAAGTTCGGGTCGGGTTCGGATCCCGAACCCGAACATTTCCGGGAAGTTCGGCCGAACTTCTCGAACCCGAACATCCAGGTGTTCGCTCAACTCTACTAACATGGAGTACCATCTGTCATGAAAAAATTCTGTCTCCAAATCATTTGAATAATTAGCATTCCATCAGGGATGAGCGAATCGACTTTGGATGATACATCAGAAGTCGATTCGCATAAAACTTTGTTTCAATACTGTACAGAGCGAGCGCTCCATACAGTATTAGAACATATTGGCTCCAATGAGCCAAAGTTATTACTTTGCGAAGTCTTGCGAGACTTTGCGTAATAACTTCATAAATTGATTTCTACTGTAAAAAACTTTTTCTGAACTCGGGTTCGCTTCCAAGGTACCACTCGATTCACTCATCCCTACATTCCAAAGGTATTACCACATAAGGGGAAAGCTTACTGTGTCTGGAGGGGTTAAAGGTTCTTTTATATTATTCCACATAATTAAAGTACCTAATGATATATGTGAAATCCCATGGCAGTTCTCTCATTGTTTGCATTTCTGTCTATTTTCGATGTGAGTTTCTGCGCATACAGTACCTGATATTCATCCTCATTATTGTTAGAATATTTCCCACATCTATATTGATTTCAATGCATGTAGACTAGAGAATAAGTATATTTCTAATTATTGTTCCGCTGCTGAATGCCAGTCATTGCCATCATTAGCTGATGTCTATACAGTGCCTTTTTTTTTTCATTTCTATGAACATAAAAATTGGTTACAAAAAGGGCAGTTGAATTTAGCAGATGCAAAGTACTACTAAATTGGTGTCTTGAAAGGGTTGTCCACGATTAACCTTTTTTTTTTTAAATAGCCTGGCTATGAGCTGAGCGCTGCGATTGGCCAGCGCTACAGCATAGGAGAAGAAGACGCCGGCAGAATCAAGTGGGTGGGGCCTAACTACTTACATACCGGAGGCTATAACCGGAGAACGGAGCGGCGCCCGGGGATAACAGTAAGTGCAGCGGGATCCCTGGTCGCCGCTCTACACTTCTGTATAGTCAGTTTAGAGGCTTTCTTCTGGTAAAAGGTCCTCTATAACCACCTCAGCCCCCAGTGCTTAAACACCCTGAAAGACCAGGCCACTTTTTACACTTCTGACCTACACTACTTTCACCGTTTATTGCTCGGTCATGCAACTTATCACCCAAATGAATTTTACCTCCTTTTCTTCTCACTAATAGAGCTTTCATTTGGTGGTATTTGATTGCTGCTGACATTTTAACTTTTTTTGTTATTAATCGAAATTTAACGTTTTTTTTGCAAAAAAATGAAATTTTTCACTTTCAGTTGTAAAATTTTGCAAAAAAAACAAGATCCATATATAAATTTTGCTCTAAATTTATTGTTCTACATGTCTTTGATAAAAAAAAATGTTTGGGTAAAAAAAAATGGTTTGGGTAAAAGTTATAGCGTTTACAAACTATGGTACAAAAATGTGAATTTCAGCTTTTTGAAGCAGCTCTGACTTTCTGAGCACCTGTCATGTTTCCTGAGGTTCTACAATGGCCAGACAGTACAAACACCCCACAAATGACCCCATTTCGGAAAGTAGACACCCTAAGGTATTCGCTGATGGGCATAGTGAGTTCATAGAACTTTTTATTTTTTGTCACAAGTTAGCGGAAAATGATGATTTTTTTTTTTCTTACAAAGTCTCATATTCCACTAACTTGTGACAAAAAATTAAAAGTTCTATGAACTCACTATGCCCATCACGAAATACCTTGGGGTCTCTTCTTTCCAAAATGGGGTCACTTGTGGAATAGTTATACTGCCCTGGCATTCTAGGGGCCCAAATGTGTGGTAAGGAGTTTGAAATCAAATTCTGTAAAAAATGACCAGTGAAATCCGAAAGGTGCTCTTTGGAATATGGGCCCCTTTGCCCACCTAGGCTGCAAAAAAGTGTCACACATCTGGTATCTCCATACTCAGGAGAAGTTGGGGAATGTGTTTTGGGGTGTCTTTTTACATATACCCATGCTGGGTGAGATAAATATCTTGGTCAAATGCCAACTTTGTATAAAAAAATGGGAAAAGTTGTCTTTTGCCAAGATATTTCTCTCACCCAGTATGGGTATATGTAAAATGACACCCCAAAACACATTCCCCAATTTCTCCTGAGTACGGAGATACCAGATGTGTGACACTTTTTGGCAGCCTAGGTGGGCAAAGGGGCCCATATTCCAAAGAGCACCTTTCGGATTTCACAGGTCATTTTTTACAGAATTTGATTTCAAACTCCTTACCACACATTTGGGCCCCTAGAATGCCAGGGCAGTATAACTACCCCACAAGTGACCCCATTTTGGAAAGAAGACACCCCAAGGTATTCGCTGATGGGCATAGTGAGTTCATGGAAGTTTTTATTTTTTGTCACAAGTTAGTGGAATATGAGACTTTGTATGAAAAAAAAAAAAAAAAATCATCATTTTCCACTAACTTGTGACAAAAAATAAAAAATTCTAGGAACTCGCCATGCCCCTCACGGAATACCTTGGGGTGTCTTCTTTTCAAAATGGGGTCACTTGTGGGGTAGTTATACTGCCCTGGCATTTTCCAGGGGCCCTAATGAGTGGTAAGTAGGTAAATGACCTGTGAAATCCTAAAGGTGCTCTTTGGAATATGGGCCCCTTTGCCCACCTAGGCTGCAAAAAAGTGTCACACATGTGGTATCGCCGTATTCAGGAGAAGTTGGGGAATGTGTTTTGGGGTGTCATTTTACATATACCCATGCTGGGTGAGAGAAATATCTTGGCAAAAGACAACTTTTCCCATTTTTTTATACAAAGTTGGCATTTGACCAAGATATTTCTCTCACCCAGCATGGGTATATGTAAAATGACACCCCAAAACACATTCCCCAACTTCTCCCGATTACGGCGATACCAGATGTGTGACACTTTTTTGCAGCCTAGATGCGCAAAGGTGCCCAAATTCTATTTAGGAGGGCATTTTTAGACATTTGGATACCAGACTTCTTCTCACGCTTTGGGGCCCCTAGAATGCCAGGGCAGTATAAATACCCCACATGTGACCCCATTTTGGAAAGAAGACACCCCAAGGTATTCAATGAGGGGCATGGCGAGTTCATAGAAATTTTTTTTTTTTGGCACAAGTTAGCGGAAATTGATATTTTTTATTTTTTTCTCACAAAGTCTCCCGTTCCGCTAACTTGGGACAAAAATTTCAATCTTTCATGGACTCAATATGCCCCTCACGGAATACCTGGGGGTGTCTTCTTTCCGAAATGGGGTCACATGTGGGGTATTTATACTGCCCTGGAATTCTAGGGGCCCTAAAGCGTGAGAAGAAGTCTGGAATATAAATGTCAAAAAATTTTTACGCATTTGGATTCCGTGAGGGGTATGGTGAGTTCATGTGAGATTTAATTTTTTGACACAAGTTAGTGGAATATGAGACTTTGTAAGAAAAAAAAAAAAAAATTCCGCTAACTTGGGCCAAAAAAATGTCTGAATGGAGCCTTACAGAGGGTGATCAATGACAGGGGGGTGATCAATGACAGGGGGTGATCAATGACAGGGGTGGTGATCAGAGAGTCTATATGGGGTGATCACCCCCCTGTCATTGATCACCCCCCTGTAAGGCTCCATTCAGATGTCCGTATGTGTTTTGCGGATCCGATCCATGTATCCGTGGATCCGTAAAAATCATACGGACATCTGAATGCAGCATGACAGGGGGGGGTGATCAATGACAGGGGGGGGTGATCAATGACAGGGGGGTGATCAGGGAGTCTATATGGGGTGATCACCCCCCCTGGAAGGCTCCAGGGAGACGCCTGTATGTGTTTTGCGGATCCGATCCATCTATCAGTGGATCCGTAAAAATCATGCGGACATCTGAATGGAGCTTTACAGGGGGTTGATCAATGACAGGGGTGTAATCAATGACAGGGGGGTGATCAGGGAGTCTATATGGGGTGATAACCACAGTCATTGATCACGCCCCTGTAAGGCTTCATTCAGACGTCCGTATGCGTTTTGCGGATCCGATCCATGTATCAGTGGATCCGTAAAAATCATGCGGACATCTGAATGGAGCTTTACAGGGGGTTGATCAATGACAGGGGTGTAATCAATGACAGGGGGGTGATCAGGGAGTCTATATGGGGTGATCACCACAGTCATTGATCACGCCCCTGTAAGGCTTCATTCAGACGTCCGTATGCGTTTTGCGGATCCGATCCATCTATCAGTGGATCCGTAAAAATCATGCGGACATCTGAATGGAGCTTTACAGGGGGTTGATCAATGACAGGGGTGTAATCAATGACAGGGGGGTGATCAGGGAGTCTATATGGGGTGATAACCACAATCATTGATCACGCCCCTGTAAGGCTTCATTCAGACGTCCGTATGCGTTTTGCGGATCCGATCCATGTATCAGTGGATCCGTAAAAATCATGCGGACATCTGAATGGAGCTTTACAGGGGGTTGATCAATGACAGGGGGGTAATCAATGACAGGGGGGTGATCAGGGAGTCTATATGGGGTGATCAGGGGTGATCAGGGGCTAATAAGGGGTTAATAAGTGACGGGGGGGGTGTAGTGTAGTGTAGTGGTGCTTGGTGGTACTTTACTGAGCTACCTGTGTCCTCTGGTGGTCGATCCAAACAAAGGGGACCACCAGAGGACCAGGTAGCAGGTATATTAGACGCTGTTATCAAAACAGCATCTAATATACCTGTTAGGGGTTAAAAAAAAACACATCTCCAGCCTGCCAGCGAACGATCGCCGCTGGCAGGCTGGAGATCAACTCTCTTACCTTCCGTTCCTGTAAGCGCGCGCGCCTGTGTGCGCGCGTTCACAGGAAGTCTCGGCTCGCGCGAGATGACGCGTATATGCGTGACTCTGCGCAGGGCTGCCACCTCCGGAACGCGAATCTGCGTTAGGCGGTCCGGAGGTGGTTAAAGACCAGGCCATTTTTTGCAAATCTGACCAGTGTCAGTTTATGTGTGAATAACTTTAAAACGCTTTTACTTATCAAGGCCATTCTGAGATTGTTTTTTCATCACATATTGTACTTCATGACAGTGGTAAAATGGAGTAAAAAAAAATCATTTTTATTTATAAAAAAATACAAAATTTACAAAAAATTTGGAAAAATTAGCAAATTTCCAAATTTCAATTTCTCTACTTTTATAATAGATAGTAATACCAACAAAAATAGTTATTATTTTACATTCCCCATATGTCTACTTCATGTTTGGATCATTTCAGGAATGCCATTTTATTTTTTGGGGACATAACAAGGCTTAGAATTTAGAAGCATTTTTAGAAGCATTTTTCAGAAAATTTCTAAAACCCACTTTTTCAGGACCAGTTCAGGTCTGAAGTCACTTTGTGAGGCTTACATATTAGAAACCACTCCAAAAAAATGACCCCATTTTACAAACTACACCCCTCAAGATATTCAAAACTGATTTTACAAACTTTATTCACCCTTTTGGTGTTCCACAAAAATTAATGGAAATAAGAGATAAAATTTCAAAATTTCACTTTTTTGGCAGATGTTTCATTTGAATCCATTTTTTCCAGTTACAAAGCAAGGGTTAACAGCCAAACAAAACTCAATATTTATGGCCCTGATTCTGTAGTTTAAAGAAATACCCAATATGTGGTCGTAAACTGCTGTACGGTCACGCGGAAGGGCGCAGAAGGAAAGTAATGCCATACGGTTTTTGAAGGCAGATTTTGCTGAACTGGTTTTTTGACACCATGTCCCATTTGAAGCCCCCCTGATGCAACCCTAGAGTAGAAACTCCAAAAGATTGACCCCATTTGGAAACTACGGGATAGGGTGGCAGTTTTGTTGGTACTATTTTAGGGTACATATGATTTTTGGTTGCTCTATATTACACTTTGTGAGGCAAGGTAACAAGAAATAGCTGTTTTGGCACAGTTTTTATTTTTTGTTAATTACAACATTCATCTGACAGGTTAGATCATGTGGTATTTTTATAGAGCAGGTTGTCACGGACGGGACAATACCAAATATGACTACTTTTTTTGGTTATTTGTTTCAGTTTTACATAACAAAGCATTTAAAAAGAAAATTGATTCTTTAGTGTCTCCACATTCTGAAAGCCATAGTTTTATTTATTTTTTGGGCAACTGTCTTGTGTAGGGGCTTACTTTTTTCAGAATGAGATAATGGTTTGATTGGCACTCTATTGAGGTTTGTATGACTTTTTGATCGCTTGCTATTACACTTTTTGTGATGTAAGGTGAAAAAAATGGCTTTCCTACACTTTTTTTTATTTTTTTTACGGTATTCACCTGAGTGGTTAGGTCTTGTTATATTTGTATATAGCAGGTTATTACAGACGCGGCAATACCTAATATGTCAACTTTTTTTTATTTATATAAGTTTTACACAATGATTTCATTTTTGAAACAAAAAAAATCATGTTTTAGTGTCTCCATAGTCTGAGAGCCAAAGTTTTTTCAGTTTTTGGGCGATTATCTTGGGTAGGGTATTATTTGGTCGGGATGAGATGATGGTTTGATTGGCACTATTTTGGAGTGCGTATGACTTTTTGATCGCTTGCTATTACACTTTTTGTGATGTAAGGTGACAAAAAATTGCTTTTTTTAACCATTTTTTAATTTATTTTTACGGTGTTCATGAGTGGTTAGGTCATGTGATATTTTTATAGAGCAGGTTCTTACGGATGCGGCGATACCTAATATGTATACTTTTTTTTATTTACTTGAGTTTTACACAATACCAGCATCTTTGAAACAAAAAAAATGATGTTTTAGTGTCTCCATAGTCTGAGAGCCAAAGTTTTTTCAGTTTTTGGGCGATTATCTTGGGTAGGGTATAATTTGGTCGGGATGAGATGATGGTTTGATTGGCACTATTTTGGGGTGCGTATGACTTTTTGATCGCTTGCTATTACACTTTTTGTGATGTAAGGTGACAAAAAATTGCTTTTTTTAACCTTTTTTTTATTTATTTTTACGGTGTTCATGAGGGGTTAGGTCATGTGATATTTTTATAGAGCAGGTTCTTACGGATGCGGCGATACCTAATATGTATACTTTTTTTTATTTACTTAAGTTTTACACAATACCAGCATCTTTGAAACAAAAAAAATGATGTTTTAGTGCAGGCATCCTAAAAACTGCGGCCCTCCAGCTGTTGTAAAACTACAACTCCCACAATGCCCTGCTGTAGGCTGATACCTATAGGTTGTTCAGGCATGCTGGGAGTTGTAGTTTTGCAACAGCTGGAGGGCCGCAGTTTGAGGATGCCTGTTTTAGTGTCTACATATTCTGAGCCATAGTTTTTTTATTTTTAGGGGATAGGCTTAGGTAGGGGCTAATTTTTTGTGGGATGAGGTGACGGTTGGATTGGCACTATTTTGAGGGGTATATGTCTTTTTGATCACTTGGTGTTGCACTTTTTGTGATATAAAGTGACAAAAATGGCTTTTTTTACACCGTTTTTTATTTATTAATTTTTTTTATGGAATTTATCGGACAGGGTGGATCATGTGATATATTTATAAAGCCTGTCATTACGGACGTGGCGATACCTAATATGTGTGGGTTTTGTTTTATTTTTCAGTTTTTTACTATAAAATAAGGGGAAAGGGGCGTTTTTTTTTCTTTTTTTACTTTATTAATTTTATTACTTTATTAATTTTAATAAAAACATTTTATTTTTATTTATTTTTTTATTTACTTTATTTCTGATGTACACTTTTGGGGGTCTGATCCCCTCTGCAATGCATTAGAATACATTTGTATTGTAATGCATTGCCTGTTCGTGTACTACAGTGAGTAGTACACAAACAGGTTGCCTAGGAGATCCAGCCTGAGGCTGGATCTCCTCGGCTCCCATAGAAGGCAGGTCCCGATGCCATGCAAGGCATTGGACAGCCTCTGCATAGCACCGGGCTACCTTCTGAGACAGCGAGTCCCCGCCACAGCAGCGCAGGGACTCGATGCGCTCCTTCAAACACAAACCCGCGGTAGCGGCATAGAAGTGGTTAATCCGCTGTGATCACCAATACGGGAGGGTCACAGGACCCCCCTCGGCATTGACCCAAGGTGCCTGCTCAATGATTTGAGCAGGCACCTTGTTCCGATCACCACCCGCCGCACTGCGGTGATCGGAAATACACATGGCGTACAGGTACGCCCTGTGTCCTTAAGAGGTTAAGGGGAAAAAAAATTCCTTCCCGACTCCAATCAGGCAATCAGAACAACTCCCTGGATCAATGACCCCTCTCTAGTAGCTATAGCCTATAATATTATTGCACTCCAGAAATTCATCCAGGCCCCTCTTGAACTCTTTTAGTGAACTCGCCATCACCACCTCCTCAGGCAGAGAGTTCCATAGTCTGATTGCTCTTACCATAAAGAATCCTCTTCTATGTTTGTGTACAAACCTTCTTTCCTCCAGATGCAGAGGATGTCCCCTTGTCACAGTTACAGTCCTGGGGATAAATATATGATGGGAGAGATCTCTGTACTGACCCCTGATATATTTATACATAATTATAATCTCACCTCAGTCATCTTTTTTCTAAAATAAAAAACCCTAATGTTGATAATCTTTCAGGGTACTGTAGTTGCCCCATTCCAGTTATTACTTTAGTTGCCCTCCTCTGTACCCTCTCCAGCTCTGCTATGTCTGCCTTGTTCACAGGAGCCCAGAATTGTACACAGTACTCTATGTGTGGTCTGACTACTGATTTGTAAAGTGGTAGGACTATGTTCTCCTCAAAGCATATGTGCCCCTTTTGATTCAACCCATTATCTTATTGGCCTTGGCAGCAGCTGCCTGACACTGGTTGCTACAGCTTAGTTTGCTGTTAACTAAAATTCCTAGGTCCTTTTCCATGTCAGTGTTACCCAGTGTATTACCATTTAGTATGTACAGCTGACTTGCATTATTCCTTCCCATGTGCATAACCTTACATTTGTCAGTGTTAAACCTCATCATCCACTTCTCTGCCGAAGCCTCCAATCTATACAGATCCATATTTAGCAGTATACTGTCCTCTTCCGTGTCAATTACTTTACACAGTTTAGTGTCATCTGCAAAAATTGATATTTTACTGTGCAAGCCTTCTACAAGATCATTAATAAATATATTGAAGATAATAGAGCCGAATACTGACTCCTGAGGTACTCCGCTAGTGACAGTGACCCAATCTGAGTGTGTACCGTTAAAAACCACCCTCTGTTTTCTATCATTAAGCCAGTTACTTACCCACATACAGACATTTTCTCCCAGTCCAAGCATTCTCATTTTATATACTAACCTGTTATGTGGTACAGTGTCAAATGCTTTGAAGAAGTCCAGATTAGTGATGAGCGGCAGGGGTCATATTCGAATTCGCAATATTTCGTGAATATTTCGTAGAATTTCCGTAGAATATTTGCAAATTCGAATATTCGTTAGGAGTAGTGTTGATTGCAAATTTTCATAATGCAAATTTTCGTAATGAGAATCAATGAGATCGTGAAAACTCAGATCCAATGGTATATTCTAACCCCCATGCGTTCCCATGGTGACGGGGACGCTTGTCGGGGAGGAGTATGTCAAAGCAGAACAACTGTACAGATTTTTAAAAAAAAGACGAATATTCTAAAAAACTAATATATTAGTTTTTTTTAATATTCGTAATATTCTAAAACAAGAATATATAGCAATATAGTGAATATTCGGAAAAAAAACTAATGTAGAACAATTTAGCTAATATAGTGCTATAATCTTTTATTTTATAGTTGTAATTTTTTTCCCATCTGAACTTCAGATGAGAAAAAAATTACAACTTAATAGACAAAGAAGATTATATCACTATATTAGCTAAATTGCTCTATATTTGTTTTTGTTTTTTTTGAATATTCGCTATATTGCTATATATTTGTTTTTAGAATATTCGTAATATTCTAAAACAAGAATATATAACAATATAGCGAATTATTATATTACAAAAATTCTCATTACGAAAATTCGCAATCAATACTACTCCTAAAGTTAAAGATATTGCAGCCTTCTCATATATATATATACACTGCTCAAAAAAATAAAGGGAACACAAAAATAACACATCCTAGATCTGAATTAATTAAATATTTTTCTGAAATACTTTGTTCTTTACATAGTTGAATGTGCTGACAACAAAATCACACAAAAATTAAAAAATGGAAATCAAATTTTTCAACCCATGGAGGTCTGGATTTGGAGTCACACTCAAAATTAAAGTGGAAAAACACACTACAGGCTGATCCAACTTTGATGTAATGTCCTTAAAACAAGTCAAAATGAGGCTCAGTAGTGTGTGTGGCCTCCACGTGCCTGTATGACCTCCCTACAACGCCTGTGCATGCTCCTGATGAGGTGGCGGACGGTCTCCTGAGGGATCTCCTCCCAGACCTGGACTAAAGCATCTGCCAACTCCTGGACAGTCTGTGGTGCAACGTGACGTTGGTGGATAGAGCGAGACATGATGTCCCAGATGTGCTCAATTGGATTCAGGTCTGGGGAACGGGCGGGCCAGTCCATAGCATCAATGCCTTCGTCTTGCAGGAACTGCTGACACACTCCAGCCACATGAGGTCTAGCATTGTTTTGCATTAGGAGGAACCCAGGGCCAACCGCACCAGCATATGGTCTCACAAGGGGTCTGAGGATCTCATCTCGTTAGCTAATGGCAGTCAGGCTACCTCTGGCAAGCACAAGGAGGGCTGTGCGGCCCTCCAAAGAAATGCCACCCCACACCATTACTGACCCAATGCCAAACCGGTCATGCTGGAGGATGTTGCAGGCAGCAGAACGTTCTCCACGGCGTCTCCAGACTCTGTCACGTCTGTCACATGTGCTCAGTGTGAACCTGCTTTCATCTGTGAAGAGCACAGGGCGCCAGTGGCAAATTTGCCAATCTTGGTGTTCTCTGGAAAATGCCAAACGTCCTGCACGGTGTTGGGCTGTAAGCACAACCCCCACCTGTGGACGTCGGGCCCTCATATCACCCTCATGGAGTCTGTTTCTGACCGTTTGAGCAGACACATGCACATTTGTGGCCTGCTGGAGGTCATTTTGCAGGGCTCTGGCAGTGCTCCTCCTGTTCCTCCTTGCACAAAGGCGGAGGTAGCGGTCCTGCTGCTGGGTTGTTGCCCTCCTACGGCCTCCTCCACGTCTCCTGATGTACTGGCCTGTCTCCTGGTAGCGCCTCCATGCTCTGGACACTACGCTGACAGACACAGCAAACCTTCATGCCACAGCTCGCATTGATGTGCTATCTTGGATAAGCTGCACTACCTGAGCCACTTGTGTGGGTTGTAGACTCCGTCTCATGCTAATACTAGAGTGAAAGCACCGCCAGCATTCAAAAGTGACCAAAACATCAGCCAGGAAGCATAGGAACTGAGAAGTGGTCTGTCGTTACCACCTGCAGAACCACTCCTTTATTGGGGGTGTCTTGCTAATTGCCTATAATTTCCACCTGTTGTCTATCCCATTTGCACAACAGCATGTGAAATTGATTGTCACTCAGTGTTGCTTCCTAAGTGGACAGTTTGATTTCACAGAAGTGTGATTGACTTGGAGTTACATTGTGTTGTTTAAGTGTTCCCTTAATTTTTTTGAACAGCGTATTATAGTGACAGTGCTAATGAGAGATGCACACTGTACATTATACTGCACACACAGTATATGCAATAAAAAGCAAAAAATAAAAAAGCAATATATTTACTTTCTTTCCCATTCCCTTGTGAACAAAATGAACAAGATCAATTCACACAACATTTGAAAACAGATTATTATTATTTTTTTACAACCCCCATTTTCAGTACCATTGCAGACTATGGGGCCATTCACTTGTCCATTTTTTTTGCGGTCATCAATAACTAGGACCTGTCCTATTTTTTGTCCATTTTGACAGCCAGATGGACCCCCTTGAAATCAATAGACCAATTGCCATTTAGACAGAAGTGAGCAAGTATTTGAGGAAGGCAGGGAGTTAAAAATTTTTTTAGTGCGCCCTGTGTATGAAATGCCCCAATACTGCCCTGCATCTATAAACCCATGATAATGCCAACAAATAAATAAAAACAAATACTCACCTCACCACAGGCATAAGCAGGAACACTTTAGGTCTCTTTCACACGGCCGTCGCGTTTGAGGGCTGGATAGGATGAAGGTGCGTCACGGGAAAATGCGTGATTTTTCCGTGCGAGTGCAAAGCGTTTTAATGCGTTTTGCACGTGCGTGAGAAAAATCTGCATGTTTGGTACCCAGACCCAAACCTGTACTTCTTCACAGAAGTTTGGGTTTGGGTTAGGTGTTGTGTAGATTTTATTATTTTCCCTTATAACATGGTTATAAGGGAAAATAATAGCATTCTTAATACAGAATGCTAAGTAAATTAGAGATGGAGGGGTTAAAAAAATTAAAAAAAAAATTAAACTCACCTCATCCACTTGTTCGAGCAGCCCGGCTCGCCTTCTTTCTTCTTCTTTGATGACCTGGGAGGAAAAGGACCTTTGGTGATGTCACTGCACTCATCACATGGTCCATCACATGGTACATCGCCATGGTGATGGACCATGTGATGAGCGCAGTTAGTCCCTTTCCTCCCAGGTCATCAAAGAAGAAGAAAGAAGACAAGCCAGGCTGCGCGAACAAGTGGATGAGGTGAGTTTAATATTTTTATTTTATTTTATAACCCCTCCATCTCTAATTTACTTAGCATTCTGTATTAAGAATGCTATTATTTTCCCTTATATCTATGTTATAAGGGAAAATAATAAAATCTACACAACACCTAACCCAAACCCAAACTTCTGTGAAGAAGTCCGGGTTCGGGTCTGGGTACCAAACATGCCAATTTTTCTCACGCACATTATATTCAACTTTTTTTTTTTACTAAAAAATCTGCAAGGTAATGATCGCGTAATATGCGAATATTACGCAATCAATACAGGCGTGGGTCAAAAACGAATATATAGCGCTATATAATATAGTGCTATATATTTGTTTTTAGAATATTCGTCATTTTTTCCATCTGAACACGATTACTCCATGAGTCATTGGCCCACAAGCAACTTAAGCAGGGAGGAATCATGACTTCAGAGGAAAAAAAATGACGAATATTCTAAAAAATAATATATAGCCCTATATTGAATATAGTGCTATATATTTGTTTTTAAGAATATTCGTCATTGACGAATATTCTAAAAAACAAATATATAGCACTATTCGTCATTTTTTTCCATCTGAAGTCATGATTCCTCCCTGCTTAAGTTGCTTGTGGGCCAATGACTCATTGGCCCCAAAGCAAGAAGCAGGGAACAATCATGTGTTCAGATGGAAAAAATATGACAAATATTCGATATAACGAATATATAGCACTATATTCAAAATATTTGTAAATTCTAGAAGTATACGTATAAGGAGTAGTGAAGGCAAGGAACATAAAAAAAAAAAAGATTTAAAAAAATGATTATATGTGTGTGCAAGATGATTTAATATTCCTCTTTGATAAATGCTGGACAGCTCCTGCATCTATAGTACGGGTGCTGCATACACTGACAGTGTCTAAAATGGCCGCTTTTATATTTCCTGTCAGGTGATTAGCTCTATTTCCTATAATCTTTAGAAAACTCAGAAAACATGTTGTGTTCATTATGATCAAAAACGCATTACAAAACGGAAAGCATAACGGAAAACACGTAAAATACAATCTGTTCTGCTGCGTCTCACATAGGCTTACATTATATTTTGATAACGGATCCGCTGTTTCCATAATGGATGCATTATTGGTAACGGAAAAAAAAAGTCCTGCAGACAGGACTTTGGTCTCCTTTATAAATACTGAATCCGTTACGGAAATGACTATAACAGAAGCAAACAAAAGACTTTCCATTACCGATCCGTTACCATTGACACTAAAGATATTTTAAACAAATCAGTTTCTTTGCGTTATTTTGCTGAAAATAACGGAAAGAGCAAACGGAATCCATAACGGTGATGTGAACTCATCCTAAGATATAGCATTTCACGTAGACATTTTAGTGTTTTTCTATGCTTAGAAGCTTATATATTACTGGTGACGGTATGATCATATATTGTGCTTGAAAATAAAGCAGTAATATGTATATTAGCTTTCTAAGCAGATCTTAGTGTGGTAAAGCTATACTACATAGAGTATATGATAGGTACACGCTAGCCAGGGGTGCACCTAGTCTGTCTGTTCCTAAGGTGAAAACTGAAATGCCACCCCCCCCCCAATGCCCGCTTCTTACCCCTACCTGGTGCTGCCTGAGGTGATGGCCTCACCTGACATCATTAGTGATGCTAGCGCACAACGTTTGGATAGGGCTCTGCCCTCAGAATGTCTAGCCCTATCAATCAAAGTGAAGGGGAGTGTGCAGAACACCCCCTGTGTTCTGTTACATAGCGGTGCTCAAATAATTCAGCCCTACTTCCTCGTGCTCCAATTGCTAATTTTCATATGAATAAAAACACAGATATCTCTGCAGCTTATTATCGTACAAACAAAAGATCTATTGTTTTAATCAGCATGATGATCCCTACCTGGCAGTATGTCTGGTTTTGATCCTGTGACAGAGCCTCTTTAATGACACCTGACAACTGGGGGGGGATGTGTGGTTCATAAGAACACACACTTAAATACTACTCATATTTGAACGCACCTATCTATGATTAAGGACCCTTGTCAGATTGCAAACCTGTCAGATTGGTGTGCTGTTACTGCTTTTTGACAAGATGTGACCGTATTTTAAGAAACATGGAATAAAGTTGCATTTTACTTTACTGGAGTGCAGGATTTTGCTTCTGACCATAACATCCCAAACATAAAAACCATATACAGTATCTATCTATCTATCTATCTATCTATCTGTCTTTCTATCTCATTATCTATCTATCTATTATTTATTTATAATCCATGTATCTTATATTTATCAGTATCTATCTATCTATCTATCTATCTATCTATCTATCTATCTATCTATCTATCTATCTATCTATCTCATATCTATTATCTATCTGTCTATACTATGAATACTGTATATGTATGTAATATATACACTCACCTAAAGAATTATTAGGAACACCATACTAATATGGTGTTGGACCCCCTTTTGCTTCAGAACTGCCTTAATTCTACGTGGCATTGATTCAACAAGGTGCTGATAGCATTCTTTAGAAATGTTGGCCCATATTGATAGGATAGCATCTTGCAGTTGATGGAGATTTGAGGGATGCACATCTAGGGCATGAAGCTCCCGTTCCACCACATCCCAAAGATGCTCTATTGGGTTGAGATCTGGTGACTGTGGGGGCCATTTTAGTACAGTGAACTCATTGTCATGTTCAAGAAACCAATTTGAAATGATTTGAGCTTTGTGACATGGTGCATTATCCTGCTGGAAGTAGCCATCAGAGGATGGATACATGTTCTCACTCTGTTTACGCCAAATTCGGACTCTACCATTTGAATGTCTCAACAGAAATCGAGACTCATCAGACCAGGCAACATTTTTCCAGTCTTCAACAGTCCAATTTTGGTGAGCTTGTGCAAATTGTAGCCTCTTTTTCCTATTTGTAGTGGAGATGAGTGGTACCCGGTGGGGT